>NW_018020629.1:795513-894411 GCF_002006095.1 Pseudomyrmex gracilis
TCTACACATATTTAACACTAGGTGATTTAACAATAGGTGTTTGAAAACTCTTGTGACTATCGTGAAATGATCTTCTAAAAAAAAAGAGAATATTTGTATGATGTTCTCTAAGAAACGTGGAAAAAAGTGGATCTATATATTTAACACTAGGTGAATTCTTGTGCCATTCGCGCTTGCCGCACGTAAGAGATACGGTGAATTGTGTGTGTTTTTTTTTTCTAAGAAATATGAAAATTAGTGAGAGAATTAATTAAAAGTAAGTGCCGATAAGAAGTGCCGCTGAAAACTATCTGACCTGGTGAAGTGCTTGTTGAAATAACGGCTCGCGGGACCGTTGTTCTCCTCCCAGTGCGTCTCCATCTGTCCGTGTATCGCCCCGGGGCTGCGTTGGTGCATCGACGTGCGCATCGGCGGGGTCTCCGTCTCCAATTCTCCCGCGTTCGTCGTCAATCCGTCGTGTTCCACCCCGAGCGAGGGTTGCGACACGTCTGAAAGACAAGAAAAACACTCCTCGAGTCGAAGATCGCTCGTGGAAATTTTTTGCGAATCAAAGATTGTTCGATTATACGTACCGCGAGATCTGGACGGCGGAGCGTCCATGACCACAGTCGCCGGGATTCTCTTGCACTGATGATGCTGCGTGTCGAGCGTGTTCAGAACTATCTTCACCAACGACTGAAGCTGATTGCACCAGGGCTGCTGCCCGTACTGACACTGAAAAACATGACTCGTATGCATATTAAATTTGTTTGTAATAATTGATTTTATTTTCAAACACGTTCAAAAGTAACTACAGAAATATTGAAAGGGATCGAGATATTGAGGATATCGATATCTCATATACAGATTGGTTTTCCTACCTTGTACAAAATTACGAGCAGAGACATCAACCAGGACCGTCTGATATGTGGCTCCAAGTACCAAAGACTGTAGTTCGGTGGTTGATGATCAGTGGGAGGAGTAGATTGCGGGGGACAAGGACAATGTTGAAGTATCGCGAGAACCGGCGGCGTCATCGTCCAACCTATCACGTGATTCTGGTCCAGCAGTTGCGGCAGATTGGCAATGAAGACATTGAACACCGCTGAAAGTCTATAATAGTTCACACACACACACACATATTTTTGTGAACTGCTTGCGAACCGATAAAAATGCAATAGATTTAATTAAGGGAAAATTTCACCTTAAACGTTGCGGAGAAATGTGGAAGATACGCTCGTTTTGATTGTATCCCAGAAGAAGATACAAATGTCGCAGAACTATGCTCTGTGTCTTCAACAATGGCTTCTCGTCCGTCGGATAGGCCTAAAAAAAAATTAAAAAAATTTAAATTGTATCGATACGATAAATTATCGAAAAAATCGCGCGAATAATAAAATGAAATATAGACAATGTTTTTAAATTGAACGTGAAAATTTACCTGATCCTGTCGCGAGAGAAATTGCATCAACAGAAACACGAGCAAGTGCATCGTTTCCTTGTCCGCTTCTTCGAGATCCACAATTTTCGTAGCGTTTCCCGGTAACGTGCTGGATTCGTCGACCATGTTAAGCGAATGCAAATGGCCATCTGTAAAACGCGTCAATTTTAATTCGCGTTCCACAATTCCGAAGAAGTTGGCTAAAAGAGTAAAAAGACAAGATCTATATACGAAAGTAAGAATAAAAAATCTCACTTTAGAACTAATGTTCTTCTAGATCTATGTGTATATAATAATTTTCACATTTGAAAGAATATCGGTCGTATAAAAGATAAACGCACGAAAGCAAGACGCAACAAGTATGTATACCAGGCAACATAGAGAAGAGATATGGCATGCGTATTATACTTTTACCTTAAAAGTCTAGGCTGATGCAATCGAAGCAAAGGCATAAAAGAAACCATTAATTTAAGATCATGTTCCACAAAGATAACGAGATGCAGAAATTAAAAATTTTATTTCTATTTGTATCTTACGGAAAAAGAGTAGTAGAGAAAGGAAGCGCTTTTCGCAATTTTAAACAAAAACAATCTCTCGCGCGCTTGCTTCGTCAAAAATTTTCTAACGAGATCTACGAGAGTAGTAGTCGACAAAACAAAAATTACTTTCATTTTCAAAAATTATCTTCACTATCACAAATCTAATTTCTCGCTAATTTTACGGATGCAAAGTTTCTCGCTACTAAGTTCACGGTCCGCAAGCAAGCAAGCGAATCCTTTCCTCATTTTTTTTTTCTTTTTTTTTTTTTATCAAAAGAGCAAACACATTGTTCGACAAATATTTCCTTGACTGCAGCGCTTCTTCAGATAAGCAAGCATCTCTGCGACTCGGTCGTAGTTGGTACTTACCGTTCGACTGTTATATTTTGTTTTCAGAATCGTTACGAATCCGTCCGGAGAGTCGAACGCGCTTTAACATCCTTTTTCAAATTGGAGACCGCGTAAAGAAACACGAACGAGCAAACATTTTATACGAGCGCGCGCGCGCGCGCGCACGCGAAACATATTCAGGATTTAATATAACATTTAAATGTCTCTCGTCTAATAACAGCTAACCAGCGACTGCAGCAGGCAACACACACGCTACTCTACCTGGGATACTGTTATTAGGCGGGGGGGTGAACCCCAGCAACTGACCCAGTCCGAATCTCGAGCTCTTCCGTTTCAGGATCGGCGCGGAGTACTGTCGGCTGTACACCTTTTCCTTTTCTGCGGTGAAAGATTGCGGAAAAAACAAAGAGTAAAAAAGTAACATACAGTGTGACACAAACGTTCGATGTGATGTGTGCGCGCGAAAAAAGGCGATAATAACGAGGGTGGGTGAGTGAGGGAGGAGAGAGAGGAATGATAAGAACTTAAAGCTCCGTTAAACTCGGGGAGCTTCGATGCGTCGCTGGATGCTTGTGTACCTTGCTTGGTGTCCTGTCGCGGTACCATCGACGCGGGCGCGGACATTGTGCGCTTGTAGGGCCACTTGGTGCCGAAGCTCGCGCTCAACGTCTTCACGGAGCTCGTCCCGCTACCGTCGGACTGAGACAAAGCTTCGTGCGCGCGATGCAGCTTCTTCAGAAACACCTCGCTGTTCATATCGGTGTTCTTTAGATCTGCAGCCGGGAATGATAAATGAATTTTTTTTTTTTTTTTTTTTAATTTGACGTACACTGACAATTATTGAATGTGTGTAAGTTACGCTGATTATCTGACGCCACTAACCCCGCAAGTACATTCCCTCGCCCGACTTCTCCAAGTTGATCTGAGCCTCGAGATACAAAGTGTCGAAGCGATTCAAGAAAAATTCCCAAGTCAAAATACGTCGGTCGCTAAGACTGTTGTGCAGTTGGTAGAGCGATTGCAATACCATCGGCCGGTCTACAATTACGGAATCGAATTGTGTCTCCAGACATAGAATTAACGACTGAAATAATAATTATAAGCTTGATATTAAATTAGAGCTTTAAAAGAAGTTTTTTTTTTTTTTAAGTAATAAGCAAAGCTACACAAACTACGAATAAAATTACTGAGATCGAAAATAAAAAAAAAATTTAACGAGGCAAAACGAAGAGAGTTTCGATTTTTTAATCTCATTAAGTTGAATTTTTAGAGAGATAGTGGTTAGATTTACCCTGATTGCTGTATCGTGAATAGTACCGAGATACAAAGTTGCACGCTGCGCGACGTACACGTTGCTGTCGTCCATGCTCGTGATCAAATAGCAGAACGCGTTTGCTAACGCGGCCTGAAGATTCGACATGTTCCGCAGCGGTGTCGAGTCCATAAACCTGGCGATTAATGTAACGCGTTCGACTGAAACATCCGAGACGCATTCGTTGTTTGGCTTGCAATTTTATAAATACACAATACAAAGAACGATACACAGTTTTTCTTTGCTTTTATAGCTAAAGATGTAAAACAATTGTATAAAAAAAAAAAAAATTACTGCAAAAATAATTACCCGCGACGAATCTAACGCGCCAGTCAGAATTGTGAAATTCCTCTTGCACGAGCCGCCAAAAAGTGTCCATGCCGCAAGGTAACGTCACACAATGTAGTAACAACGGAACGGTCACTTGCGCTATGTGCGAGTGCTCCGCGTTGAGAAGTTCCCACAAGCTGTTGAAAGAAAATTCAAACAAAATTCTCTTTGTGTTTCTTTCCTTCCGGCTCGTCGAATAAAAAAACGTGTCAAGTGTTTCTCGCGCGTTTACAGAACGTACTTTTTTATCAGCAAGTTCTCCTGGCACCATATGAAGAATCCCTGATGATCCTTCACCGCTACGTTAAACGCGTCGCCGTACAAACACATCACGTTCAGGCACTGCAGCATGTAGTACAGTATGTCGGGTTTGTCGATTGTCATTATCTCCTGGAAAAGCGAGAAAGATTCATTTATTAACAATTATTTATTTCGCAATATTTTTGTCAAATAAATTCAAACGTTCGCAATATTCGCCGTACTTTCAGTAGCTTGTGAATGTATTGAAGTTGCTCCGGTAATTCCTCGATCGTGAAACGAAACTTCCCCACGGACGTGTGCCAGAAATCGTCCAGGTCGTTTTCCGCGCTTGGACTCGTGGGCTCGTCGTTCTCGGCTATCAGTTGCGTCTTCGCCACGCTCGCCGTTGCGCTGGCTGAAAGAAGTAGAAGAGTTAAAAAAAAAAAAACTATAAAATATATTGCAATATTAAAAAAAAACGATCGAAAATAAATAAGACGAAACACCGGCTCACCCAAGTCAGTTTCCGAGAGCGTGACAGTTCTGACGACGGCGGACATGACCTTCTCCGTCGGCATGATGGCCGCTAGGTCCAGCTGTTCCGAAACTGTCTCTACTGTGGCTGTCATAATCTGTTCAAAGAACTGACATAGACGATCAAAATAGCTAATCCGGTGACATAGATTAGCCTACCGTGTTTTTTTTTTTGTGATTTTCAGGCCGTGTCGTGGAAGAAGAGACAGACAGAGAGAGAAGCGCATACGGACACACACACAATTAAGACAGTTTTTCAGAAGAAGTGGCATGCTGCTGCTTTTAATTAAATAGAGGAATCGTGTGACACGTAGTGACTGTAGAAATGAACACCTCTCTGTGACACTTGTCTCATTGCAAGAATCAATAAAATTTCCATGAATTAAATTTTTATTGTAGCAAAGAGGGGATTTTTTTTTCTTTTTTTTTTTTAGCAAAAATTGAATATACATATCGTTATATTCGTCTCAATGAGACAAACGTCATAAAATAAATATGTACGTTGTTGTCAGCGCGGAGGGAGAGACAGTTAATTCTCGATCGTAAAACTTGTTCATCAAGTAACGTACGTGCGGCATGTGAACTAAGACTCCGCCTACGGAGTGCATTTCCGGCACCGGCATGTTGAGAACGACATCCGGTTTCGAATCGCCCTTCTTCTCCGGTGAATTTTTGCGATTCTGATCATCCGCGCTCTCGTCGACAATCATCTGCAAACGAAAACGCGACACGCGGATCTAATTTCTTTTTGAAAGCTAATTGCGCTATATCGTTCGAATATTTATTTAATTTATTTAATTTTGCGTTATCGAGCGAATTGTTATCGAGTTAAAAATTGAACTTTGGATAAGAAAAACTTGAGCAAAAAAGTGTATTCATTAAATTAACTAACATCGGGCGGATACGCCGGATTTTCCGGTGCCATGTAAGTGATCAGTTGCAGGCACAGTTGGTGCCAAATCACTCTGGACTCGCAGTAAGTGCACTCGGCGTCGGACGCGCACATGTGGCCGTTGTTCCAATTTGACGCGACTATGGATTTCATCAGGTGACAAGCGTCCCGGCACACCGCCGTATTAATTCCGGTGTGCTTGTCCACGTTCTGGAGTTCCATCTGTTGTTCGAAATCAAAGCGTTTTCGTTACACTTCGCATTGAGGAAACATATTGCGTTAGTGCGTTCGCGCGCAACAAATCGCGATTTTCCGCGAAAAGAGAGAATTTCCCTTCTTCTCGGAATAAAAAAAAAAAAAAAACAGCGCGTAAAAAGGGAGAAACGCTTTCCCCTTTTCGCGGAGAAAGACCGCGGGAGGGATTCGCGCGTAACTCATTACGTGAAGAGAACGCGTGTTTCTTTTCTCACCTGTTTCAAGAGTATGTCAAGCATGAGAATGCAGCAGGATAGATTGAGTTCCGCGTTCGTCATGAATTCCATGTGTCTCGGTGTCGGCACCACGTCGTCGGAAAGCGGCGTCGACTTTCCCGAGTCGTTCTCCACTATGGAACCTATGAAACATTTTTCGAACGTGCGTTATTAAAATCAAAGACGGATCGAATCGATTCGAAACGCGCGTTCGTTAAAAATTCCGGAAGCAAATTTAATCCGCGATTCGATATTCGTTGCGAGAAATTCGATATTGAAAAGAAAAAAAAATAAACAATCTCTCTCGATAAATTTCATGAAAAAAACGTAACGCTATGTGTACTCGTTATAAATGACATTTCTCGGTTTACGGATAATTGTGTACGTAATAAGTAATTTGCAATTTTTTGCACACACATGTGTTCTCATCGTTCTCCTTCGTGGGTTTGCTCGGTTTAAGTTCCGATTCCGCGCTGGTCATCGACTGCATCACCGTGACACCGTCGCTGAATATCGCGAACAGTTGTTCAAGCGGTATCGTTATCTCGAGCAGGGTGAGCGTTTGCAGCCAGTGGAGCGCCTGTTCCTGCACCTTCGCGCTCGTATTGACGAATCGTTTCGCCACGAAGTTGTACATTTTCTTCACGTCGAATCCCAGAGAGTTCATGTCCCGGTCCAAGATCTTGCTGCAACACGGGCTTATCAGTATTCACATATCTCGTAAAATCTCTGACTCTCCTTCCTCCTCTCTCCTTCCGCATAAATGTGCGCAAAAGAGAAATTTTGTCGCTATATCGCGGTAATAACGCGCACCTCAATATTATCTTCAACTCGTGGAGCTCGTGTTCGGGCACGTCGTTCACCACCGCCTCCATCCAGTGCGGCATCACGTAATCCCACACATCGGGCGTGATCACTTCGTACGGCACGAGACAAAACAATCGGTGCAGACCGTCTTTCAAGTGCGACGTTCGCGAGGCCAGAGTTTCCCTGCGAAGCGATAATTTTTAATCAAGTGTTTTTTTTAATGAGCAATGTGTTTTAGAACATCTCGATTCTTGTTTTTTTTTGAAACTCGGGCGAGTATCTTACCAGTGACCGCCGACTCTGACGTAGTCAGCGGGATGCGGCAGAAGGCAGGAAATGAAGACCTCGTAATGCGTTTTCATCACCTGCGACAACCAGCCGCAAACGTGTTCCGTCTTCAGCTTCTCGAGCGCGCTCTCCGCCTGGCCTGAAAAGATTCGATCGATCAGAAAAACCCGATCGCCGCGAGACGACAGAGAGATAAAAATTTGATATCTCTGAGAGTAATGATATCATTTATACGTGGATTTTGTACTAATAATAAATCTAACGACACAAAATACACAGGATCGAAACACACCAAATAAAGACAAATGGGACATTTATTTGTCGTTTCCCGAGAAATTTTTGTCGTGCAACGACGAGAGAGACAAATCTCTCATTCGCGATCGAAACACTCGTTAAATGCAACTTTCGGACATGTGTCGAGTCGTGTGTAAAGTATCTTCGAACTATAATATCGCATGCAATATTCTTATATCGATAATTTTTTTCGTCTAATTAGATATTCTCTACGTAATTTTTTTTTTTCTAATTAAATATTCTACATATTTTTNTNTNCNTTTTTTTTTTTTTTTTTTTTTTAATCTGTATTTAAGAAGTAAAACTCTGTGTTCGCGGCTAAATATTTCTCAGGCACGTCCTTATTTCGAAACACATATATATCTACACATATATATGCATTTCAAAAACAACACATGTACAACACTCGCGAAATTTTGTTTTTTTTTTTTTTTTTGTTCTTTTGAGACAGTGTCGAGAGAAAGAGAGAGAAGAGAAAGAGCGTGATGACGCGCGCAGCGTGACCCGGAAGAAAAAACAGTCCCGCACATATGGACGCGAGCTCCGAAAAATTTGGTTATAAATAATTAACATATAATTAATACATGTGAGAGATCGATTGAGATCGATCTCACCCATGTGATTTGCGCATATAATTAATCACACGCATAACCAGAACTGCAGAATTTGTATCCGGTATGTGAAGAACCTTTGTTTTTTTATTCCCGAATTCTCGTATACACACGTCACCCCGCGCGAGCGGGCGATTTTTTTTTTACGAGAAGGACACTTACATCATTTCGTGAACGTCGCGCATATTTAGCCGAGAGACGCTACCACCTACGTTCTGGCTACGTTCTACTTGAGTAAAGTGTATATATGCAGTGTTAAATTACCAACAGAAAAGATAAGGTGTATAAGTCTTTTTTCAATACCATCGAAACAGTAGGCAGTGACATGAAACCAATGAAATAACATTGATAACAAACGGCCCAGTATTTCAACCGGGGTATCCTCGTTAGGGGTACAAAGTCCCACGAGCAGCCACACCCCGTATCTGCCGAGCAGCTGTCGCTCCTCGAGACTCGTGGGGTCGCAGTGGCCGAACGAGCCGCCGATACCGGCGCTTCCGCCACTTATACCGGAAAAACCGGTGCCAGCCTTGCTTGTGGTGCTCGCGCTCATTTCCGTCGTGTCCCGATTGCTGTCGATGCTAAGCGGCTCGGCTTCCTTGAGCAAACTGCAATCGTTAAAAAGCGAAAACGTGTTAAATCGAGAAAAACGCGCTTGGAAGCGATAAAAAAAATTCGATGATTTTATTCGAACGAAACTTGCCTGACGATCGCTTGGACCATGTAGGTCTGCGTCTGCGGGTCCAGCTGCGAGATGTGCGGCAGCGCCAGGTGATAGACGTGATCGCCGCCTCGACGATTGTTGTGGCGGATGTTGTGGCACTGCTGGCAGTACCGTATAGGATGATTACCGTTGTAACTCGCGCACTCCGTCGAGAAGCAGATGCTGATGGCCGACTTGTCCGCCGCTCTGCAGTTCTACAAACGACAGGGAACGCACGTGTGCTTTTAATAAACGTCGCGAGCGCCGAACAAGTCCTCGCACCTATATATATATACACAGCCGGTCCGCTCTGTATATTTTCGTGAATAATTGAAAAAAAAAAAAAAACAACAACAACAACAATATTCAAGCGACGAATAATTTTCAAGCGACAACGCCTGACCTTGTTCTCGCAAACCATGGACACCTGCTGCATCGGGTGCAGAATGTCGTAGAACATCTGATTCGGATGCTCGCGGTGTATCTCGTTCGCGCATTCGATGCAGAGATAGAGAGGCGGCGGGGATTCGTTGGCAAACGTGATCGAGATGCGATGATCGTAGCAGACCTTGGCGGCCTCGGCGTTGCCGGCGTTCGGACAATTGTCCCGTTGGCACACGAAAGGGGTGAGATCGTCTGAAACGGGCGTAACAACGAAGAGAGTCAGTGTATCGTTTAAAGACGAACAAAATTTTACCACAACAGAGATTGTACGAGACGAATTTTTGTGGCGCTCACTGGCGAATTTGACCAACACCGCGCGGCGATCGAACAGATTCGGATTGAACGATGGCCAGTAATAAAATAGCAACTTCGCGGCCGAGGCTCTCGCAGGCGCGGTGCCGTAAGCGACGACGCAGAGTATGTCCTTCACCACTCCCGGTTTCAATGCCATCAAGCATTCCAGCAATTGACAGTGATGCGCTGAAAAAAAAAAAAAAAGAGAAATAAAACATTTTGCGTTACATTAAAAGAGAAAAAAGTCACAAAAAAGTTTAAAACTAAGTTCTTCGATAATAAAAAAATAAATAAATAAAAAAAAGAAATAGAATTGTCATAACAAACCTGGATTATTGGAGTATTGAAACACCATCATTATAACAGCGGCTATCGATTGACTGGCGGCATTCTCGTTTCCGGACTCAACTCTTCTCGCTGAAAATTAAAGTTCTCGCAATACAAATTTATAATTCGTTCACTCTTCCTATTGCAAAGTATTTTTTTTTCAGTCGCGATGGTAACTGCGAGCTACAGTTAATATAAATTTGCACCGTATTATTACACAATAAAAAAAATACCAACAAGCTTTGCTCTAATCGAGCAAAGTTCATGATTTCGAAAAAAAAAAAATACACATCTCAATTCCTTCTTTCGTCAATGCGTTTTTCTTAGCGGCAGGAAAATTTTTCTTATTCTCGACACTGAAATTCTTTTTCTCTCGTTTCTTGTCTTCTCGAAAAGAGAGAGAAAGAAAGAGATTTGAATGTGTGTGCTCGTCGCGGTATAAATTTATAGGAAACACTTATACACACACGCACACACACAAATAACGTAATGAAAAGACTCACTGATGGTGAGCGGTAAAATGTAAAAACAGAGGTAATTGACGATTTCCTCGTGCAGTTCCATGGGAAGTACCGATATCGTGCTAGCAGTCAAGTACGACAGATTGTCGATCAGATCGTGATCGAGAAACGGCAACAGGCACGCTAGACACTGCAGCAAAGCTTTCCCGAACGCTAGAAAATGAGTCATGAGGTGGGTTACTTGGTTGTGTGCTGAAAAACAAGAAAAATGTTGAAATGTTGCTCGAACAACGAGCTCGAACCGAGGAACAAGATCGCACTATAGAACAGAATTGGAACCAGGCAAGAGTCAAGTTGTATCGTACGTGGTCGTGCGATGCGAATCACTGAAAGAGCGCGTAAATAAGATGTACTTAAAAAAAAAAAAAAAAAAAAAAAAAAAACTAAATTCAGTGACCGTCCTTCTGCGGCTGCCGTTTTGCTAATAACGAGGGTTGAACCTTGCAGACCGAGGTGAAGTAGCGGCACAACGTCGATCAACTGCGTCAGCGCGTTGTAAAGCTGTCTGTAATCCAGACTCGGATACAAAGCCATTCGTTCCCCGTCGAACTTCTGCGACTTGATCATCTCGAACGGTTCCTCGCGCACCTCTTTCAATAAAGCTAGAAAAAACCAAAAAAAAACCCCAGAGCTCATTTTTTATATTCGCTGGAGACAAATCGTTGAATGCCGTGACGAGAAACGATAACGCGAAGTAAAGTAACACTGACGGAAAACGGAACAGTGCGTCACGGTTTGTTTTTGATCATCGCACAGTTGTTCCACACTTACCCAGTAAAGTTTGGGAAAAAAATTTCAATATGTTTGCGATATCCAGACCGGAAGGCAACGGTTGGCTTCCATGAAGCAGTCGTTGATAGTAATCGTGCAAGCTAGTCAACTTTAGACTATCTGTAATTTTAAAAAATTTTTGCGATACCATCCACGTTGTATATACATGTGTGTTCAGTGCGTACGTAATTATTTTTTTTTTCTATTTTTAACGTGTAATAATAAACAAAAATGTATATTTAAGAAGCTCACACACACACACACACACACACACAGATATTGGTATTAAATTATTAAATTCAATTTTTTTTTCTAACAAAATAGAAAATACAAATAGAAAACTGGTAATTACATGATTCGTAATATCTGCTTCCCATCGTGTTAGTTCGACCGAACGTCTTTGCTCACGTTGTACACAAGTGTGTCAAAATACTTCGAATCGTAATGAAATCGCGGACTCTAATTCTGATTGTGAAATCCTAAAACAAAGACAAGACAATATTGTCAATATCAATAATATAATTTCGATAAGAGTAATTGTATTGTTAAACGATAATACTTTCAACATTTCTCCGGGATGGATTATGCGCTTATTCACGACGGTAGAGAGCCGTCCACAACCTACAAGCGAGAGAGCAAGCGAGGAAACGAAGGATGTGCGCGCATTTTCGTATTGATCCCTTCGGGAAGCTGTGTGCGCGATGCTGCGCGTTACGTTATATTTTTCCTCATTTCTCGCTGATTCATTTGTATCTCTCTCATTAATGCGACGCAAAAATTAACGTAACACCGTAATTTTTTTTACTCATTTGCATATAGCACAAGGGTGCACGAGTCCCCGTTTCTTATAAAGAAAAAAAAAAAAAAAAGAATTTTCCTGACTCTTTCGTCGCCAATGCACACACTTATCGTTAAATATAATTTTTAATTAAAAAAAAACTGTGACTGTGTTTAATTTTCTTCGTTAGAGTTACAACACACTGAATTTTAATGTAGCTACACAATGAGAAAAGTGTGTCTTCTGATAAATAATATTACAGCGTTAGCGTTTTACTGTTCAAAGACTCTGTGAAGTGTTGACGCTCTTCAATTGCAAAATTTTATTAAAAAAATGCGGTATGTGTTTTTTTTCGTTAAAAACTTAGTTCAAATAGAAAAAAAAAAAAAAAATATCAAGCGTTTAAAAAAACTTCAGATGTCAACATTTTTTCGCTTGCAATGTTTTTTCTTTTAATTGAGGCGCTTTTGCGACCGTTTGCTTGTTCAGAGACGCCGAGTTCTTTTTGCTTCTTGCGGGATTTCAGTGTTACATAAAAGATATTTAGTGTAATAATTAAAAAAAAAAAAAAAAAGAAGTTCGTGCTTAAGCAAAGACTCGAACCTCGTTCGGGATTCGAAGTTTTCGCTCCATCTAGCGGAGATGCAAATTTCTTCTGTCACCGACTGTAATGCAATATGGCTGTGGCGAGGATTCGATTGGATAAGATGGAAGAAAATGGCATGCGAAGTGTTATTAAATTTTAGTGAAATGTTTGTTTGCTCTGGTTGCGTAGAATGGGAGGCTGCATAGGTATAACTAGGGCGAGAAATGCCTCAGTTAACGATACATCGGAGAGTTCGACGAGAACCAATTCGGGTAAGATTTATTGTTCGCGTTCCCAGTTGTGTGTGTGAAATTTTATGCGACTTTAAACGCGCATCATCTAACCTTGAATTTCGCGTTCAGTTCTTATTTTCGTTCTTTAATATCGGAGATATAACGTTATCTGCCGGATGTGATAACACGGTGTTTACTTTTTGTGTTTCTCGATAAAATGCGAATCTCGCGAAAAATTCGACAAATTATCAGCGATATCAGCGTTAGGTCGCAGATAGATTTTATGTGGGATAAGCGAGACCATTTGTGCTCAAAAGTCCATCGTGTTTTTTTTAGGTAAAAAAAAAAAAAACGTTTGCTTCGTCACGTTTGAATTCAATTATTTTGCGATATTTTGTGCGGCGAGCGCACAATTTTGAATCGCAATCAGCATTTACGCGTCTAACTAACCAAATACAACATCGAATCGATAAATTTACCAAAGAGTATTCAAAAGTTTTGGAAATTTAGTTTGTTTAGGTGTTATAATATTTTTTTCTTCGTGTTTGAGTACAAAACAATTTTATAAGTACATGGGGTGTAAAAAAATAGATGAAACAGTAAAGAAATTTCTATATTGTTTTGTTTAGTGTGTTATATCGTTGCCAAGATAATGTACACATTTCTTCGCGACTGGATAATATTATCCGAAATAATATTTAAAATACGTGTATAGAAAAGAAAAGAACAAAGCAATACGCATTTGTTTATATCTGTAGGAAATTCAAGGAAAAATCATCTCTTGTGCCATGAGGTAATTAGATGGAAGTCTGATGTACCATTGACTGAGGGTCAATTGAGAAGTAAGCGAGATGAGTTCTGGGATACCGCGCCCGCGTTTGACGGTCGCAAAGAGATCTGGGACGCGCTGAGGGCGGGCGCGACCGCTGCGGAGGCGCAGGACTACCAGTTGGCACAGGCGATATTGGACGGGGCGAATATTTCTGTGCCAAATGGCTTCTTAACCGAATGTTACGACGAATTAGGAACCCGTTATCAAGTACCTATTTATTGTTTATCCTATCCAATTAATATCGTCAAGGAAGATAGCGGAAGAGATTCTCCTGCCGATTGTTCAGGTAACAAAAAAAAAGGCGAAACTTATTGATATGGTGATTTATTAATTTAAAACATCTTATTGCTTGCATATTAACTCTATGTAGAACCAATTGACGAGGGAACGGAGCAGACTTTGAAACTTAGATTATCGACTACTTTAGGAGAAGTTAAACTACCTGTTTATAGCAATGACACTATTGGCATTGCCAAGAAAAAATTACAGGTTTGTGTCTTAATGCTAATAATACTTAATTGATATATATGTATAATACATATATGATAAAGGAGAGTTGTTTTTATACATGATTATATAATGATGTCATAGAGTCAAGAAGGTCTGGAACCGTCGCGTCAGAGGTGGTTCTTTGGCGGTAAATTGCTGGGTGATAAAATGCACATAGAGGAAGCAAAAGTGCAACCGGGTTATGTTATACAAGTAATTGTAAATCCAGAAAAGACAGATTACAGTCCCGTGAAAGCTAGTTGAACTTGCGCACGAACATGACGCAAGACAGGTCATGTTTTAAAAAAATCAAGCAATGAAATAATAAGAATATTTTTACGCTTGTTAACAAAACCTTGTTAACCATGTATTCAAGTAAGAAAGAATATCATATTTTTTAATTTTGTATCGCGTAATGTTATACATATATATACATATACGAGAGAGTATTATCAAAAGTTAAATTATTTCAAGAGACGAAAATTGGATATATAACAAACAATTGTCTTGTACTGCATAAACTTCTCTATTTAATCTACTTAAAATTGACAGTTAAGTGGCTCTTTTCTCTCTCTCTTTCTCTCTCTCTCTCTCTCTCTTCTACTTCTGTCTAGTTTCGATCTTGAAATGCCTACATTTAAATAAGTAACACCAATCTAACAAGCTCTAATGGTTTGCGATGCGAGCTGTTGAGCTTTTTACCTACTTGGGCTAATAATTGATTGGCGGGACGAGCAATCAAAATTATTGCCACGAGTAAAGTTACATATTAGAAAGAGAGACAACAAACAAATATAGGATAAAGACAACGCAGCTTATAGATAATTAAAAATAAAAGAGTTACATGATGTATATTTATATTCCTAAAAAAATATAAATGGACGTACTATTTTTCATTATTTATTATATATAATCGGAAGTTTATGTGTACAATATATATAAATACGTTATTCGAAAAATACTTTTTGCTTATTATGATCGCGCGCAAAACAAAAAATACATGTCGTGAATTACACGTTAATTAACACGTATATGAATTGTTTGTATATGTTACGTTTTGCAAAATCAGATAGAAGAGTAACACTTCAGATTCTATTTTGTATTGCTTATCAGATTTACATCAACACATCACGAAAACGCGTAAAGTAAACGGATTTTGAATGGACAATAGTGGAATAAAAAAAAAAAAACACTGTATAATACTCATTGCAAAATATGATATTTTTAGGTGACACACTCGTATTAATTTTCCGTGTTCAGCTCTGCTTTTGCAATTAACAAATGTTCTTCGTGACTTTCGTATCGCACATGCGTTTGTGTGTAAAAAAAAATAAATCAAAAAAATTGCTTTATTCGATTCACGTGAATACGTATTTTTCATCGAACTAACATCTCTGTAATGAAGCGAGACAATTGTCATATACTGGCGTTGCGTATAACGTAATTCTAAAAATTTAATATATATATTCGCGTTTTTAATTATTATCTTCTCGTAAGAACACCTAAATTTCGTAGGCCTAACATATTATTATTCTATAAGTGTAATTAAGGTGTTGAGAATAAGATCGTGAGAGACGCAGCTGAAAATTGTTTGGGGAAATACGAAGGGATGCGTGATAAATAAGACTAATACAAATTTTTGCATTTATCTCACGTAAATAAAAGGATTGTACGATCAATAGGTTTGTGCGCTATATGCAATACATAAATTTTTTGGGTGCAATAAAACATTTATAACTGTAATCTTATCTGACTCGTATATAGATATAAATAAATGATTCATTGTGTATAGTGCTCAAGTTCTCAAGATGTGCTTTGCATGGACAAACAAAAGAAAAATCAATTATTATTATCGAGTGAGAAAATTCATTTGCGACATAAATTTTATATAATTTTCTATTTATATGTGTGTATTATATTTTTCGAATGTGCGTATAAAAAAAGATCTGCACTGCCCAGTCTTAAGTAGTTTTATTACAATTTCGAGACTTTGACGATTCCGACTACATATATATATTGTATATATATATGTATATATATGTATACATTTCCCTACTTTTTCAAGTTGTACAATCTCTTTTTTCCTTTCAGTTTTTTTCTCAGAGATTAGCAAACATTTTTTCGCAAAAAGAAAACAGACAAATTAACTTCATTTCAAAAAATTTTTTTTGCCAAGATTACATTTATACGCATATTAAAAAAAATATATATATATATATAGTGTTAAATTGTTAAGAACTCCGTTTACACAACATGCACACGCAACTGCGGAATAATATCGCATATGGTGTAAACAGTTGTTTTTGATATTAGATACATGTTCTCAATTCTCACACGAAATACTAATTACTTCGCAACACGTTTTCTATAAACACGCCTACAGAGAGACGGTATACAGCGAAGAAATCGGCAAAAAACTAAATACGGTAAGCACCGAGAACAACGATCGTTATTTTTTCTCATTGAAAGACGTGTTTTGTGCAATACACAACTTCATAATGAAGCGACAGCTCAAGAAAAAAATGTTATATACAAGATCTCCAGATCACATAAAATTCACATATATATATGTATATATGTATATGTATGTGTATGTGTATATATATATATATATATATATATATATATATATATACACATATATATCTATATATATCGATACTTCTAGATTACGTCTAACGATAATTAGTGTAAATTGGCCGGTTTTTAAATAGGGGATATTCTTGTGTTTGTGCCTAGAGAATATTGAAATAATTTCTATCGATATATACTAGTGCTCAGTTTAATACTAAGCAAAGGTGTGTCATCACGCACTGAAAAAAACCGTCGCCAAAATAATAGAGAGAAAATTGTATGTAAATAAAAAAAAAAAAATTGTTACAATAATGAAATGTAATTTTAACTGCCTGATATACATAAAAGAGTGGTACTTAACGATATTATATCGGACCAAAAAACAAAAAACAAAAAAAAAAAAAAGATGCTTATGGAGCATTTTGAAATTAAACAATTGAAATAAATTAGACGATAATGTAACTGCCCTAATGTAAAGATTTTTCCGAGGGGAGAGAATTGAATGAACATTTAAATGATATTTAATAGTACATACAGAAATGCTTAAGCACAGTTACACACGCTTCGAAGTTATATAATGTGGAACGAATGATAATATTGAGTCACCGATTTTCGTTCTGTAGGAACAATTCTACGTAAAATATGTATCTCACTTCATGGTATATATATATATACATATATGTGTGTATATACATATATATATATATATATATATATATATATATATTTCAAGATTTTTATCTTGTGAACACGTACACACACACACACACATACACGCGCAAGAACAACTCAATTATATATTTATGTACAAAATTACAATCATTTCATATTATATATATTCGAATAGCAAACATTATTATTATTTAAAAAAAAGTTGTATATAAAATAGTTCCTAAGATTAATTATTATAACATATTGTGTATGATGAAAATAAAGCGCGTGAAACGTTAAAGAGTTCTATACCTGAACGCTCGAATTGTTATGTACAATGAACAAGCATATCTATTGCGTTGAAATAAAAACAAGAGATAGTCGACACAGTTTTTTTAGGGAATAAATAACTTGTTTTATTACGTAAAATATCTGCATACAAAATCTATAAGTCTATTATTGATTTTATTTGATTTTTTTTCTATAACAAATTTACTTAGCAAACTTTCCTAGATATTTCAATTCGTGGCACAGCCAGATTATCGCGCTCAACAGTATAAGACTACCGGACTGGTGAGATGCGGCTAGCGTTACAGGAACGTGAGTCAGTAAAGTCGAAATGCCTAAAAGTACTTGCAAGTAACCGGCGCATAGTACCGCGACCATCGCTTTTCTTCCCCGACCTGGAAGGTGATGTTTGCGGGACAAAACGCCCAAGCACGTTATTAACGCTATAGTGGTTATTCCCTGAAAAAAAAAATATGTATGTTAAAAGTGTAAGTATAGCGTGTTTAATCAACATATATATAGCAGTACTCACCAAAATTCTGTGATCAAATTGTACTGTAGTCGGATTCTCCGTGAAGTTTTTCAACACAGGCGATATAGCGAGTATATCGTCGGGTATCCACTTATCTGCCATTTTCGGAAAAGTATTGTAGATCAGACCAGCGTCCATTCCGGCCACAAACGCCCCGGACAGGGCGGTAAAGAACACGAGTCCTTTTGTCGAGTGCATCAATCGTTTGAATCTCTTCAGAGGTTTCATCGCATCGATTGCGACCTTGCCGGAATCGATTGCGACTTTTTGAGCGGGAATCAAATGGTCCAGAGCGTTGTAAAGAAATCCGGTGTACAGGAGCAACGCCAGTCCGAGGTGCACGGCTAAACGATACTGCGACACCCGCGGCACATCGGACGGTTCCGTGAAACGATCCTCCAATCCGGATTTCACCATGTACCACCCCATGAGTCCCTGCAGACCGATTAACGAGCCCATAATGGCGACGCGTATCTTCATTCCGCGTCTGAACATTCCGTTAAACCAAAAATACGTCGCTGGAATTATAAACACAGCGCCGATCAAACGTCCCCACGTTCTGTGCAAATATTCCATCCACCAGATACGTTTGAACTCTTCCAGCGTCATATTCTGATTGGTTCTACAGAAATATTTATATCCTTAACACACACACACACATATATATATTTCTCTCTATCAATACAAATGTTGCTAATTTCTTTTTTAGTTTCTTACATCTTATACTCAGGATATTGTTTGTAACGTTCGAATTCCGAAACCCACTGGCTCTCGTTGAGAGGCATTTTTTCTCCCAGCAATTTCCAAGTGACCATAGACAAACCCGATTCTGTGAGTCTCGTTATACCCCCTAAATGCAAAAGAAAGAAGAAAACAAATTCTTTTTTTGTTGTTTCTCATAGATTTTATTTAACATTCACATTAAAAAAAAAAAAATGATCGTCACACAGATTATATATATTACTCGAAATATAATTGTTTTTACTAGACATAGAGAGTAACATAGATCGAATAATTTAATTTAAATATCTATTTCCCGTACGTCTTTTCTACAATCATTTGCATTATATCACAAATGTAGCGATAATACACGTAATAAATTAGAGTACCTAGCGCAACCGCCACGAAAACCATACCGCCGCAAGTGAGAAGCCAAGATCCCACAATTTTGTCCTTGTTCCAGTTGCTTCGTTTTGTAGCATAACTACGATTTGTGATATTTACTTCTCCGAACGGCTTCTGCTAATTGTCAGAATTGTCAGAATTAGTATCTATTGCATTGCTCGACACACGTACGTTAATATTATTAAGCGTTGTCAAATGCATCAACAAGCAGATAGTTTATTACCTTCAGAAGCGGACAGTACTCCCTCAAGAAGCGAAGATTGTTGACATTCGTTCTTGCACTTGTGAAGAGTGAGTTTTGTCTTCGACTGAGTATGTGTTTCGTAACATTGTAGAGTCCCAGTATCTTTGCGCGATATCCTGCGATGTTCAACATTCTGCAATTAAATCAATTTAATGAATCAAAGCAACGAGCAAAAACGAGCGAGCGCACGGTGTGTACGTAAACGCGCGCGTGTGAAAATACATAAATAAGAAAGTCTCAAAACTACGAGAATATATAGGTGTACGATTTTATTGACATACTTCTAAAACTGCGTAATCGGCCACTAGTGTATACTCCAAAATCACGTAATCACATGATCGCACGAATAACCGGCGTAATTTATCCGATATCGGTACAAAACCTGTCAAAGCTGAAATCGCGCACACGCGAAAATCCGTGAAACGCATCTCTCGGGTCGTTTTGCGCACGCGCAAAACGACGGCGCGACGTATGTAGTGTCAGAGAGAAGCGTGTCTAAAAAACTGCGCGTTTTAAAAAACACCGCATCTATATACGATGTAAAAGGAGGATGATGTCCTACATGGGAACACACTCCGTGAATTCTGATGCTGATCTCGCTAAAATAATATTCTTTTCTTGACTATCACATCTTTTCTTGCATATCACATTTATGTTGCGTAAAAAGTTGCAATGTTGTTTTTGTTATCCTTTTCTGTTCTCCCCTTTTTCATCTTCTCATCAGACGAGACCGGTCATTTTAAATTTCAAAAGAAATCAAATCCACGCTCGCGAATATACTCACACACTTAAAAAAAGATGATCATTTAAAAACTCGTGCACATAACATAGAATAGAATCGCTGTGAACATAGCGCACCAAGTGTCGCTCGTGTACATCGCTACGTAGTTTCAATGTGCACACCATCCGTGGACATGCGCTAGTTTACGGGACGAAAAAGTGATTACACATTCTTTTACGGGTCTGGCCGCTTTCACGCTTCTCTCTGATAGTGAGAACGCCGACGACCGGCCCAGTGGTCTCGCGGCCTGAGTGCAGGGGCTGTGCGAACCTGTGGAGGTCCCGAGTTCGAATCCACGCTCACCACCTAAGGATTTTTTCCGGGCCGGTCTCTCTTTCAATCGAGTTTATCGGTTGATTGTGGCGAACTTAATCGGGCCTCCAAAAATTAATTCGGGTGTAATCCCGAATTAATTTCCCTCCCACAAGGCGATCGTAGTCATAACACCTTGAGCACGAGCTCCCGACATAGATGGGCACACGCCCACTGTGAAAGACGGCCGTGATCGCGTGGTAGTAGGTAAAAACTGCACATCCCCCCCTCCCACATTCGTTCTGAGAATGTATATCTATAGACTGGCGTTTGCTCCTCTCTCGCAGGGGAGTGAGCCATATAAAAGAAGAAGTAGTGAGAACGCCCAAATTCTCATCGTATTACAAGCGAGAGATGAAAAAAAAAAACGCAATACTCTTTCAACATTCTTACGCGATTTATATACAATATATATATTCAATATATTTTCCAATATATTTTATATTCTTACGATTTGTATAATGTTCAATAATATATATCAAAAAGTTAAAACATTAACACATATAAATATGTATAAATACACATGCTGTACGTCTACAGCGAATACAATGAACTCCAGTGCGGCGTGAAGTTAAATATGTATAATTGGAATAGTAACTGGCTTGCGTCTTGCTATTGCCGAAGTTGGTTCTCGTCTTTGTTAGCAAAGACGTCTTGTTTTGACACGAAAAACCGATTGTGTAAAAGAGAGTTATAATACAGAACGCACGATTTCCCTTGTTATAAAGGAGTCGATTGTATTTTACATATAAAACATTATGTACATTATTTTTTCATCTTCTTTATCAAAGCTTTTCTCTTCTTTATCAAAGCCTTTCTCTGCTTTTCCATTTCTATGTCTGCTAGATCTTCCATGTATCCTACAAGAATAGATTTTTTTTTTTTCAATAAAAACTACTCCAAACATAAATTCAACGCTTGCAATATATATCATGCATACCAAATTTGGCAGATGTGAATTCTTCTTTCATCTGTTGCTCAAAATTACTCTCCATAGCAACGTCATCTTCTTCTTGTTCGTCATCATAGTGGGATTTGTCATAGTTGAATATTTCACTAATAAACTTGCTAACATGTTCCCTGCATATATCCTCATCCGGTTCTTTGACGATGAAACCGTCCAAGTCCGAGTCTTCTTCGTCTTCATCATAAATCCGTCCTGATAAAATAAAATTTCACGTGTGATATCGAATTTGCTTATCTATACTATCCTCACAATTGAGCTTTTTTTATACAATTCGCAAATAAACTTACGTTTAATGGATACAGGCGGCTTTTTAACAAGCGGCTTCGATTTCGCAGACCTGAGATCGGCCGGTGGGAATTGTTTCGGTTTGACGTTAGCTAACGGCGGCTTCAAATCCGCAGGCGGAAGTTGCCGTGATGGTTTACCATTTTTAAGCGTGGGCTTGTCCGCAGGTTTGGATTTGACCGGTATCTTATTATTAGAGGATCTCACATCTTCCTGTTTGCTTTTATTTTGCTCCAATTTTCTTTTCTCCTCCTCGATAAAGCGTCGCATCTCTTCAAGTTGTTTCTTCTCAGCTTCCAACTTCTTCCGTTCCTCCAACAATTCATTCTCGATTGTGGATTTACTCAATTTTTCCGCGCTATGCTCACTGGACTTCTTCGAGACAGCCGGTCCCATCGTGGACAAACTTTTTTTCAAAATTGAATTTGAGATTACGGATTTTTCAGTGGGTTTAAGAGATTTGTTCACTTGTGGTTTGTTGGGCGTGCTAGATGCGCTCGTAGCGCTCGATCTATTCGCTTCCAACTCCCTTTTCTCCCTCTTCTCCTTCTGCTCCCTCCTCTCCTTTTCCTGTATGTATTCTTTCTTTTGGCGCTTCGTCATCGGCCGTTCCTCTTCGACTTTCGGTTTAACCTCCACCATTACAGGCTCGTGCTGTTTCTTCTCCGCGATTTTCAAAAGTTCTGAGAAGGACAAAGTTGGCGGCGCGGCTTTTTTCTTCACTTTAGGATTTTCATCTTTTATTTCTTCTTTGCTCTTCTCAACACTTTTTTCCGTTTTTTCATTCTCAACCTCTTTTACATTCGCACTGGACGATGATTTTCTTTTCCGTCTCTCTCCGCTGGTTTCCTCGAGCTCCTGCTGTTTTAAAGCTTGTTTCACTCTATCCTGTAAATGCCACACAAAAGCAAAATTTACATATTATATTTTTTCGTATATATATTTTTTTCTTACTTAATTCACTGAAAATATTATCTTACCTTTGTAGATGCAATATCCTTTATTGTTCTTTTTTCATTGTTATTATTAAAAATAGATTTCTCTGGAGGTTGACTATTATATTTGTTCATTAACTGCTGGTAATACAAAAGAGACGACTGCGATTCGTATCCGTAGTCATCTTCATCAGGTTGAGAAGGACCTGAATAAGTAATAAATAATATTTATAAGTACACATATGTATATAATTAAAAATTGTTGCAACATATAGTATATACAAATATATTTTGAAGGAATATTTTGACCAGTCAGTAAAACGTATCACTTCACAATTATATAAAAATAAAGTTCCAAATATAAAGCATCAAAATAATTTTACAGTTGAATTATTCAAAAATTGGTAATAGTATGAAGGAGTGTTGTATACAAAAGTAATTGAGAAAAATACAAGTAAATCAGTAAAGAGTAGGTAATAATTATTACACATCAGTAAAATAAGATTTGGTACCGAATGAAAAACAGAGTGTAAAATTGCACAAATATTTATATCATATCGAAAGTTTTTGAGAAAATAGTTTGAATAATAAATGTATTAGAGAATATGTATTGAGGAAGTAAGTTTACTAAGAAAAGATTTACATCTTTAATTATACATTGTTTTAAGTATACATTGTTTTTTAATTAGCACACAAAAGATGATCGTGATATGATAATGAAGCTTCGTTCATGTGCATGACTTGCATTAATAAAAGAAATGTAACTTAAAACAACTTTCCTTTCAGCACATTGTCAATGTCTGTCACTTTGACTAAAATTCACAGATGTAGTCTAATATAATTACTCAAAAATTTTTGTATTAAAAAAATTTAATCTCTATCAAATTTGAATTAATCTCACTATCTCTTCCTCTGTCAAATTTACTCAAAAGAGTGCAGAAATCAGTATAGTACAGATTCCACACTTAAGAGTATATTTTTCAGATTAACTCTAAGAGTTTTAAATAGCTGACCTTAACGTCTTAAAATCCTCCGCTGCGCAAATCCGTGAAATTGTTCAGCATCAGGATGACGGATAAATAATGTATCTTGTTTTTTTTTTTTTTTTTATTACAACCTGTGGGCGAAAATATTGCCCGTTATGGATAAGAGATTTTTCATCAATCAAACTAACGATATATATATGTATATATATCATGCAAACTGTTTGTTGCATCTTATGCAAATGTACACATATGCACACATGCAACACACAGAATACTAGTTCTAGAGATTACCAGTTTAAAATTAAGAAAAAAAAAGTTAAATGTTCTCCAAAAAAAATTTATGTTTACTATTATTATTTGTTACCTAACAGTTAATTTTTTACTTATCAATTTATTACAAATTTGCGATTTAAGCATAGAAAATTTTACTATTTTAAAATGATAACAAATCTACTTACCATGTCGTAACTGTAGTAAAATTTTCTAAATTTCCATAATAATTTACTTAAAACAAAGTTGCAAAAATGTAGCTGTAACTAAATAAAAATAATAGTAAACAGATGTCTGTGTATTTGGAACTTTAGTTTTATACTTTTGTTTTGAGACTTGATGTGTCTAATGGATATGGATTACATAGATATGTTTTAGAAAAAAAGCTGCTTGATATTGTACAAGAATTACATCATTAATATAAAATACACAGTATTGTATGTATAAAATAGAAGATAAATATTTTTTTACAACCTAACCACTCTATCTCTCTCAGATTTCAATTGTTTTGTGCTAGAAAAAAAAAAACCAATTTTTTAAAGAGATTTTCATCGTGCCACTGAGCACTTTTTAATTTTTCTGTTCTTGCATGAAAAAAAAGTTCAATTATTATTAGTCTTATTAACATCTAAGCAAAAAATTGACATTTACTTAATAGAATAATATTGGCACACGTATATACTTCAGATCAAATTTACCTGCAATGGTAATGGCTGTATTTTCGGTATCGATGGCATCTGCGATCACTGCCTTGTTGGCTGCTTTGCACACCTTCAAGTGCTTACTTATTCGACTTTGAGCTTTGTGATCTCGCAAAGATAAGAGATTCTGGAAAAACACCCAGTAACTCGTTAATAAATAAATATTGCTGAATGTTTAAATATTACATGACGTAAACATCGCATCTGCACGCATATGTAATTGCAGATAATGTAGTCCTGTGTTCGTTTCTTCTCGCACTTACCTCCTTCTTTCGTTTCTCTTCCAACTGCTTTTGTTTCTCCTCCTCTTCTCTTCTCGCTATAAACTTTTTGATATTGGCGGAAAGAACTTTCTGCTTCGCCTCTT
Source organism: Pseudomyrmex gracilis (assembly GCF_002006095.1). NCBI lineage: Eukaryota > Metazoa > Arthropoda > Insecta > Hymenoptera > Formicidae > Pseudomyrmex > Pseudomyrmex gracilis. The sequence continues at coordinate 820,598 of NW_018020629.1, forward strand.
TCTTGGGCGGTGCGAATTTGGTCTGATAACACGGTGCGGACTGTGCGGAAAAAAAACAAGTTCGTGACGTTAAAAGAGAGAGAAATGAGATTTGACCGCGATTACGTTTGTCGTTGCAAAGATACGGATAATAAATTTCGAATTCGTAGGTATCTAAATTATATCTTAGAATGATCTAGAACAAACTCAGTTTTCGCAGACCCGATTGCGTGGAGTAACCACCACGTCAAACTTACCTGGCTTTTACCTTTGTTCTCTTGCGCGACAGCCAGCAATTCGCTAAAATCCATTTTGTCCGCGATCAACGTAACTCACGACAAACTACGACAGGCACGTAAAACAAGACTAGGTATTTCTCACAGAAAGATATTGCACATTGTCGTCACAGAATCCGCGATTGCCGTAACAGATTTTTGCAGAAGAACACGAAGGCAACTGAGTGCGAAACGATGGCAGTGATGGCTTCTAACCACGGGACGCGGAAATGGTTGCCACGTAGAGGGGCAAGAGACGACAAAAGCGACCAATCGACGCTCGCTTTTCGGAAAATAACGGTTACGTTGCATTCAGAAAACTCAACGGTTGAGAGATCGTCACTTATGATAGGACTGTTCTTCAAAATCTGCCGCGGTTCCAAAAGCATGATCCAATCGTAAGTGATTATCTCTCAACCGTTGTGCAACGTTGTTCAGTGTTGTCTGAACGCCGTCCAATAAATACGTACTTACGAGGAAGCGAGACACGTTGATTGGCTCGCGTGTTTATTTCCTAGGAACGTTCTGCGAGCAATATAATTGCGAGATAGATGAAACCATAGGCTGCTTTCCTTTTAGGAGACACAGTCGACACATTCGACACAAAGCGTCACACATCGCTTTCCATTTGTAATTGTGATCGACCTCAATCGACACACTTCGACTCTTCTCGGGAGGAGAGTCAGAGTGTGTTCAAGTGTACTTTTGACGCATATATCTGCACCATTGCAGCTTCAAGCATTTCTACATATATGATCATATATTTATATACGATCAGAATTGTAAACATTGCATATATTAAACATTGTTGTTAATTTTCCTTAATATATCACGTTACTACTTTTGCCACTGTTGGATCAGTGGCAAAAAATAATAATAAAATCTTATCTTTAAAATAAAACTCTTATCTTAAAATATATTTACACTAAGAAACATATTTATATACACAAATATATATAAATATTTAATATAATATATAGATATGTACATTTGTAAAAGTTAAGACCACACCGTTTGAAAATTTTGAAAAATTTTGTAAGGTTAAGTTATGTATATTACAAGTTTGTACTGTTCGTACACACACTGTATATATCGCGTTCCATTTACTGTGGCAAACTGTGCTCGAGTGTGTTAATCTGTGTCGATTTGTGTCCCTTAAAAGGAAAGCAGCCTATATAGACTGCGCGTTCCCTACCTTTGCCATATTAAGAAAATGGGTGCGTTCAGACAACTCAACGGTTGAGAGATCATCACTTATGATAGGACTATTCTTCAAAATCTGCTGCGGTTCCAAAAGTATGATCCAATCAGAAGTGATTATCTCTCAACCGTTGTGCAACTGTTGAGTTGTCTGAACGCACCCAATGTCTTCAACGTTGAGAGAGAGACAGCTGGTGTTGAATAGTAGCCTCATCTTTGTCTAGCGAAGTAGTGGGGAAAATGATAGACAGAGAAAGAGTTACTATTCAAGGTATGTTGTCTCTCTCAACGTTGAAGACATCTTTTCAGCCAAACGCGCGGTCTATATATTATACGTCTATGGATGAAACAACGTGGCAGCACTGTGAAACTGTGTGTGTGTTCACAATGCGAGAAATCGATCCGAGTTGTTGGATATATACGGAGGTTTGATATACGAGACGTCGTTAAGAATCGTGAATAAAATCACGAGATTAAAATCAGCCAATCACAAAGTTTGATTTAATTTCAAACCCAGTTTTTCTGCGCAATTGCAAAATCGATCGATTGATCGCGTTTCAGTTTTTTTTCAAATCGCATTTCTTTTATTTTACAAATATATATTCCATTACCCGAAAAAATAAATGAAGAAAAATCGAGAAAACTGTCGCAAAATTCGCGTACAGTGTTTTTTTTTTTTCGGTGTTTCATTTTAGCGGGAAAACTTTTGACATATTGAACAAACAGAAATCTCGGAATATCTATGGAAACTGAGTAACGTACGTACGTACGTACTTGAAGTTGCACACATCACACGATTTTTCATTCGTTCATATTGTTGTCGCGTTATATTTGCGCTGAGTTTTTATCGCGCGACGTTTCAGATCGAGCAGGAACGAAAAAAAAAAAAACAGCGTTAGAAGAAAAAATGCAGGGACACGAAGATTCACGGAATGACAAAGACGGAAAAGCGGATAACAAAGAGATTTTGCACAGAATGATTTACGATTCGAGAAACTACACGTCCGAAGGAAGACGCGTGTCGAACGGAACAGTTCCTTTGAATATTCTGAAGTTTCAGTATCCTTTTCCGATCGGCATCTCTTACGCCGATTATTTTTCTCACGTTGTATTTTTTTTTTTAACAATATATATGTATATTTGACGATGATATCGCGTTTCGTGTATAATTTTAAAAACTTACAAACCTTTTAAATTCCTTATAAATAATCGATCGACAAAAGTCACTCGTTTTCGTACGACTGTCAGAGGTATTTCAATCTTTGCGTGGTAGAACCGGATGTTGTCCTGTTCGCTTCCGGTAATATATTGCATTTTTTCAATACTACAACGAGGAACGTGTGGTTCAGAAGAGGATGCACTGGTAGCGGGATTGGACACGTGACGGTATTCTTGTTTGTTAATTAATATAAAAATAGGATGTACTCTTGTGTTTTGAGGAAATTGCGGAAATATAAAAGTTTAGCAAAATGAGATTTTCAGAGATAAAAATAAAAACTTGTCTTAAAAGTCGATTGCATCAATTATAACAGATTTATATATATATATATATATATATATATATATTTGTTTTTTAAATTCTATGCAATCTTCTATCATCTATTCTCTCTGCTTTTTATTTAGAAGAATCCTGTATTTGATCATATCGCTGTTGGTGAGAACGGCGAGAACCCTCCGATAATTATCTACAAATGGCCTTCAATGGAAATCGTGACAATTTTGCACGACGGCACGTTAAAACGCTATTCCCACTTAGCTTACAGGTGATAAAACTTGCTCGTGCGAAAGACAAAAAGAACGTGAAAAATTGTACACGCGTTGTACTTGTTTGCAAAAAAGTTTGTGCGCATTTTGTTGTTGCAGCACAAACGGCTCGCTGTTGGTGTCACAAGGAGGCGAACCAGATTACACGATCGTGCTCTGGGATTGGCAGAGATCGAAAATAGCGTTGAAATGCAAATCTCACAACAGAGACGTGCACAACGTCATAATATCACCGTCGCTGACCGGCTATCTGGCGACCAGCGGATCGGGTCACATAAAATTCTGGAAGATCTCGAATACGTTCACCGGGCTCAAATTGAAGGGCGAGATCGGCAGATTCGGTCAGACGGAGATATCCGACATTATCGGTGTATACATCATGCCGGACGGAAAAGTAAATAGCTGTTTGTTTGAGAGCATAGCGCTTCGATTGATTGTTCAAAATTACGTGCCCTATTTCAGATCGTGTCCGGCTGCGAGTGGGGAAACATTTTGCTATGGGAAGAGGGTTTGATTACTCTCGAAGTGTGTAAGAAAAATCGCCAGCCGTGTCACAACAGAGCGATCACACAGTTCGAGTACATAAACGGAGAGCTCATATCGCTCGGTAAAATGCTTTCTTGCACCGCAACAATTTTTTATCACAAAAATTGCAACACGCAATATTGAAAACTCTCTCTCGGTTTATATTGTAAAAAAATATGACAAATGCGCAGGTATGGATGGGTGGATTCGAATATGGTTTTACGAAACGATCGATCAAATGGACGTTCGCGATGAGGAACGTTTTCTGGAGATTCAGCCTATTTACGAATATCACATCAGCGAAAATGACAAGGCGTACGAGTCAATGCTCATGTGTATGCGTAAGCGAGAACCGAACAATCCGGAAAGTACACTTTGGTACGTTCAAGTAAGTAATTATTTGATAGTAACCGATATTAAACATACGAGAATAGATTTCAATACAATATTTTAATTAAAAAATTAATGTAAAAATAGAAGACAAGATTTACATTAATTATTTTTAACTTTAATACTTTCTAAATATTTTACAGCCTTTTTTTTATTATTATTTGTTTCTGATGTAGATTTTCTTTTTAGGACGGAAACGGCGGGATTTGGTTGATAGATTTAGACACCGCGCAGCAGGTGTCGCGAAAAATATTTACATGCTCCGCTGGTGCCATAGTCGACATGGCTAGTGCGACATGGGGACCTTTCGTAGCCGCGCTTAGCGCAGCTGGACAGCTACTTATTTATAATTACACAGAAAAAAGGCTGATCCTAGCACATAGATTCAACGACGTTGGCAGTCAAGTCGTTTGGTTCCCATGCCAGGTAAACTGATCTTCTAGAATTTGTATGTTTCACACACTTCGTTTCAAAGTTGCTTCGCGTAAAATATTTTTTGCATATTTGCAAGATCGAAGCGACGGGATCAACGCTCGTTTGCGCTTTCGGAAGCGGTGTCGTTCGTGTGATCGTTGCGGCGATATCGGAAGCAAACGCTGTCGATGACATAAACGGGGATTACGTTAGACTGATTCAAGTAATAAGACCGCACAAAATGGCAATAACTGCGATGTCTCTGAACTCTTCGTACAGGTGACATTAGAAAACGTGATGAACATACACTATTTAATATCAAATATATTTTTGAATTTTAACAAAGTATTATTATCAAAAACTTTTTACTTTTATTATCAGAATTGTAAATTTCCACGTAAGAATATTTCAGTTTGCTGGTAACTGGCAGCGAGGACGCAACTGTATTTGGTTTCGCTGTCACAGTGACAGAAACCTACCCCGCAATCACGCCAATCGGCTTTGTCAAAGTTCCTTCGGAAGTCACGTGTTTCGCGTGGAAACCGCAACGTGTAACTAAAATTATCTTCCTTGTTACAACTTTTTATTTCGAATAAATAGACGTAATTGTAATTGCTCTTAATTAAAACGTACATAGAAAACCACGTTGTTAATTGGATGTTCGCGAGGAGATTGCGTGGAAGTTGCATTGCCAAGTGCTCCGCAATTATACACCGTCGCATCGTACGAACTCGTTCAATGTCGGCCGAGAGCGTTTAAATTTCACTCCGTGAAGTCTGCTATTCGAAGGGAATTGATACGCTCGAGTCGGGAGAAAGAGAAGAAAGAGAAATTAGCGAAGAAGCGCGAAGAAATAGCCCATTTGCTGGCCGAGAGTCCCGGATTGGAAGTCGATGAGGAAACGTTTCTCAGTAATTATCACGAGATTGTATTTAAAAAATTAGTTTAAATGGTTTTTAGAATAACAGCATGTATTCAAGACATAGAAGTATAAAAATCACTGAGACGATAATAAAATTATAGTGGATGTAGAAGAGGACGAACCGTTGCCGGAAATATACATACCGGAAACACCGAACAAGATCCTGATGGCACAATACATTGGTCCCGATGTTATTTGGTTGTCGATGGCGGGATTTGACGCGGGATACATGTACGAATACCCGAGTCCGGAAGTCGTCGAAACTATCGGGCAAGAACCCGCAAGAAGCGTTATGATACACGACGCCGATGACGTGGAAATACGAAGTTGTCTGTTGTAGTAAGAACATACGATTGACTATATTATACGAGCGAGTCGCAAAAATCGATTCGTTTACTTCTTTGCGAAACGCAAGTTTAATTAATTTTGTCGCTGCAGTAAAGAAAGATACTTGTTTTTGGGAATGGAGCACGGGGAGATACGAGTTTGCAAGTGGAAGCCGAACAACCATACAGATCTCTCGGATTACTGGATAATTCCGATGCACGATTATTACAACGGTCACATTCCGAAAATGGTTCTCAGCTACGATCAGAGAATTTTGTTTACGTGCGGCCACGATGGAAACTTGTTTTCTTACGAGGTGAATGATGACACGCCACCCGAGGCGATTAAATTCGAAATGATTCGAGGAACTTTATCTTTGGTACGTTTGTTTGATTTTTATTTATTACGCGCAACTGTGGCGAGTGCTTTTATAAGTTTTTATAATAAATTATTTTCTATAATTATTGTTTCCAGCCGCGTACTAGCGTCGAAGATATCAAAGAAATTGATCATCCAACTTTGGAAGAAACGATTCAACAAACTGAACGCGACAGAGTTGCTGTAGCGGCGAAGCAGAGCAAACAACAGACCTTGGAGAAGTTGATGGAACTAAGCGAGGACTATAGCAAAATTATAGAGAGGTTGAAAACACTTCTGTGTCAAATTTAGATAAATTTGTTAATTAACGTTAAAACAAGAAGATGGCGACGATGTTTGTTTTTTTGTTTTTTAACATCTTTATTAGAAATAAAACTCTACCGGATTCTCATCGACTGACTCACGAGGAACTGGAATTGGATACTAGAATCACAGACGATTTAAATAAGGAGTTGGACGCGGAAATGGCTGCGGTCAGGGAGAAACTGGCGTTTAAAATCGAAAAAAGTGAGCTGGGACTGCAGAAACTCGTGGATCACTTTATCAAACCCATCACGTGCTTGCCGTTTGCCGTTTGCAAGATATCGTAAGTGAGAATTGCAAAGTGCTAAGCGCAAGACGATAAAAATGATACAGCTTCTTTGCGTGATTGTAGGGAACCGGATAAGATGGTGTATTCTCTGCGCCAACGTGTCTTGGACATTGACGACACATTGTTGCATACCGACTCGCTGAAATTTCTACACATATTCGATAAGCAAAGAAAGAGGTGATACTCGTCATGTGTATGATTGAACGATATTTACTGAAATAAAAAAGAAAAACACTCGAATTTGTAAGATATTGTTTTTATTTGTGGTCACACATCATCAATACAGATTGACGAACGATAAAACTCTGAGTTACGAACAAGAAAGAGAAGAAGAACAAGAAGAAATGGCAAGGAAAGAAGAAAGAGATGCAGAAGAAGAAACCGAATTGAAAATAAAGGGACAACCTCTCGCGGAGTTTTTAAGAGGAGTGGATTACGAGGACACGGAGAGCAGCTCGAGGATTCGTTTGAATCAAATGTTGCGTAAATACGCTTTGAGAAAGACGAGATTGGAGAAACGCGAGAAAGAAGTTAGTGCGATTGCATCAAACGACGATTGTTATAGAATAAGAAAACAGGTTTTTATTTACTGAATTTAACGATCACAAAATTTGTATTGTTTCAATGTAGTGGAAAGCCATATACAGCAAAAAGCCGGATATATCTGTTAATCACGCGGAAGATATGCTCGCCATCGAGGAAGCGAAGAGAACCATCGGTGACTACAAGCTCAAGTCGTCGCCGATTTTCGACTTGTCGGAAAAACGGGTCACTCTTGCTTCGAAGTACAAGGAGATATTGAATTGTCGGAAAAAGGTTCGCGTATATAGAAGCTTATTTCAAATTTGTACACATACGATTCTCTATTATTATAATACGCAAAAAAGATTCGTAACTTTTTCTCACGAAACGCTTTCAACAAATAGCTTTATTATCTGCAAGAAGGTTTCAATGCAAGATTGAAAGCTGTAAGAACCGAGAAAGAACAATTGCAGGCGAAAGTTCAACGTTTGATAGAAACTCTTGGACAAATTCATGCTGAAATACCGTTAAACAGCGTGAAACCTTTGCCGGTTATTCCTACAACAAACGTCGATATAGAATTTCCCGAGAGAAAACTGACGGTACGTAGTGAAATATTTAAAAAAAAAAAAAAAAATAGAACTGCGCAATTTCTTTAATTCTTTGCAATAAGAGCAAGAATAACCACTAGTGTGAATACAATGACACATGATGCTCCGGACATTTTCAAACGAAAAGATCACGGCCTGTCCGAAATATTGTACGTTTCTTTTGTATTCAAATTTCCAAGCGCAATAAGTAGCTTTTGTTCCTGTTGTTCGTTTTATTAATGGGATTTTGATGTCAAAGAGCATCGTTATAATTTTAAATTATAGCGTTGAAGAAAGAGACAAACTCCAAGTGCCTTGGTGGCCTAACAGGGAAGGCGACGGCCCGGAAAGCCGGAGATTCCAGGTTCGACTCCTGGCCGAGGAGTTTTTTTTCGCAATATAAATTTAATTTCAAGTAGGGGGGTATTTGGGATCTCTCATATACGAGATGCAATTATAGCATCCTATATGAATTTTAGAATTGTTATTACAATTCGAATTTCACGTGTTAAAAAATTTACACGTAACACGTATATATGTATATATATATACGTATAATTTCCGCACAACACCTTGCGAACGGCTCTCATGACCAAATATATATATTCATTTAGTTGGAAAGACTTTTAGAGCCCGAGAAAAAAATTCTCAGTTTATCACTAATTGTTAAAGAGAAAGTATTTTATCATTTTATGTGCGTATATGTACACAGATTGATAAAGACGCGTGGAAAACGGACGGAGCCAAAGAATCGCAAGAAAAGGATCAATCGTTGATTTTGCCGGAATCGATTCAGATGCCGGGCGTTTGTTCGGACGAAGAATACGAGATATTGCTTCTGGACAAGAAGTTCGCGGAACATTTCTTTTCCAATTCGTTCTTTTCCAGTTCGGAAAAGAAGCTGGAAATCCGACTCGCGGAACAGAAAAAAGTAACGACGTCGCCGTTACATGTGGACGACGTCGAGAGCCCGTGGGAACGCGAGATGAAGACCGCTCGTGCTTTGCGCAAAATCTACGAACAGGATTGCATACTGAGGCACATAGAAACCAGTTGCGAGAATTTGGACAAAAAGTTGGATCAGTTGCAGCACGAAAGATTGAACATCGTTTCCGAATGCGTCAGCATCAATTTGTTCTTGTTGACACTTCGTCAGGAATATGTTATTTTGAAAAAGTACGAAACAACGGAGAAGAATTTGCAAGATCAACTCGATAATAAATTGGAAGAGGTCGAGACGGTGAAACAGAAGGTTAATCTCGATCAGTTTTTACCGATCTTTATATTCAATTACGCGCAAAAAGAAGAATTACTTGTGAACGATGCGATTATTGATCTTTCAGTTGCAAACAGTCACCGATAAAATGGATGTTAAAACTAAAGAAATTACAAAATTACGTAATCAGATCAAAGACATCTTCTCTGAGTATATGAGCAAGATAGGCGATAATAGATTCCGTAATTTTTTATGTAAAATATTCAAGAAGAAATACAAGGAAGTGAAGGAGGACGACGGTGAGTGTGACGCTTCAGTTAGTCCTCATCGAGCGAGAAAGAAAGCGATTATTTTTTATAATATAAATTTGAAAAATTTATTGTGTCTGTTGTTATCAGCACACAAAAAAAAGTCAAAGTGTATCAATGATCGTGTTTGTTTTAGAAACTACCACCACAACAACTGAAACGGATGAGACAGAGAGTGTCGATAGCAAGGAACTTGAACTGATCTATTTTGATGAAAATGTATGTCCGTCGGGATGCGACGAGGAATTGTACAAATTGGCGTTTACGATGAGAGAAAATCGATACTCGTGCGAACATCAGATCAAAGATTTACAACGGGTTGTGGAAATTCTTCAAAAGGAACTTCAGACATTTACGAAGAAGCTGAAAGTTACAGAGATCGATTTGAAAAAGACCGAGGATGATTTGAGAATCTTTATGGTAATAATTTTGTTTGCAATATTGATGCAAAATTAACTGAATTTGTATGTAATTTTTGTATAAATATATCATTTGTTTGTTTATTCTCTGTTTAACAACAGCTCAAGAAACAAAAAGAGTTAAATGACGTAGACGTGACGGTGGTGATGAAGCTGCATCAACTGCAATATTTCGACGAGTTCGAGATTCCACCCAAGATACAAGATTGCGTTGTATTCGACAAAGCGCAATTGTCCAAATTATATTCGAGAATACAAGAGTTGCAGGAAGAGACACTCGAATTGCGCGTTCAGCATAAGTACGAAAATCAATTTTTTTTTATCTAATGTGAAATCCTATAAACAATTTAACAATGAGAAGGATCTAAGTTAAATGTGTGATTTTGCAGAAACGCGCGAGCGCATCTGCAGAGAATCAAACTCGATCGTAATCAAATGCGCGCTAAAAATAAAACTCTGAAGAACGAAATAAAGTCGATGATAATGATCAAATTCGGTCAGAGTATATCATTGAACGAATTGTACGAAACGATAATCCGCCGAATGGTGCACGACATCAAAGTCAGCTTGAGTGACGCGACCAAGTATTTCGCCAAGCAAATAAAACGCAAGTATTATAAGTAAAATTCGCTATAAAAAAATGTCCTTAGAATTTTACGCCATCTCATTTATTTATTGCAGAGGCTAAAGAGAGCTACTCGGAAGAATTGAACGTGTTCAACAAACTGATTCGCGAACACACGCAAAAGTTGAGCTTCTTGACAATTTTAGTGGAGGAACAATCAAAACTGAAAAAATTGTCAAAGCAACGCATCGTGTCAGATGTACGTACATAATAAATTTAATTAAACACGTGTAATTGTCAAATATCTATTCTTCTCGTTGTGCGAATATCACTGTTGTTTTGTTCGCAGGAAGAAATGACGCAGTTCGAGGAAACATACAAGAGTGATATAACAAAGTTGGAAAAAATTCTCAAACGTCAAATACGGCAAAAACAGTTGTTTATGAATGACATAAAGAATCTTAGATTGAAAACAAAAATACATCCGACACAGTGCATGGCAATGATGCGTAGGAGTGACAAAGGTAGTGATAAAATTAGCAGAGGATTTTTTAGAGATCCGAGAATTCGCAAAGAGTTTTTGCTCAAGAGTGTATTAAAATAGAAAAAAGTCTATGTATAATAACAATTAAAATTATTAATTATATTATAAATAATTTTTCTGTGCGACTTAGATATCGAGTCTCAGAGCGAGGAAAATTTCAATCAAGATTGGCGGAACGTCGAAGTTGAAAACGCGATAAAAATGTGAAGAATCAAATCTTCAAAAGAAAACGTGCGAGGGGAATGACGACGAAACGTTAAATAACAAGTACGATATTATATTTTACAAAAAAGAGTAGAGAGATAATGTTAGCTTATTATAATTGATTAAGATCATACGCGTTTTTTTCCATTTCATTTTGCATTTTATTTTTTTTTCACTTACATATAACAACTATGGATGACAGCTGTACAAATACATAACATTACAAATACATGCATCTCATTTGCAATGTATATATATAAAGAACGATCTAATATATATATATGTATATATATATATATATATTATATATAATAATAAATAATAACGTATTTTCGCGTAATAAAAAGGCATCGTAATAAGTCTATATCCTTCGCGCGCGCGACACGTATTCCTTAAACGCGTTTGTCATCCCGTGTGCAAAAGTTTTTTCGAAGAATCCACACGTATCTCTCTGTTATAACTCGGGCTATTAAGCAAGAAGATGGAAACCAGAGAAAAGTGTTTTCCTTCGTAAGTAAGCCTTTTCGAAAACTTATAGAGGCAATACCTGTCCTTCGCGCCCAATATTTGCGCTCATAAACTCTTTGAACATGACTATAATAATAATAATAATAATATTAATAATAATAATCTTCGGAATGTTAAAAATACTTAATGTTAAAAATATTATTAATTAAGAAAACATTAGTAGCTGCACGTAAAATTTTCCACTCACTAGACTAGAAAAAAAACAGGTGATGGTTCGTAATAATAGTTCACGATGTGTTTAAACAACGGTTTAACACTCGAATCTTACGTTACGTTTCTTCTCATTTCGAAGTGAAACGTTAACGCGAAAGGCGTGTAAAAATGCAGATGCGTGATTGCTGCAGAAAGAAGCACTTGGTTATTGTTATATAATTAATAGAAATTTGAATAGAGTAGAGATGTAGATGCCGACCCGTTGCAAAATTGTCGAGTACATCGAGATTCGAATATAAAATACAAAAAAAAAAAAAAAAAAACAATAATTATTATCGATAATAAAAATAGTAATCGTAGGATGTATAATAATAGCACGTTATTAGAATTAGTGGTAATAGTGTATCATTTCTTTGAAATGTAAGTTAATTTCTTTTGAAGCGTACGCGCGCACTCATACACAGTCTCTCTCTTTCTCTCTTTCTCATTCTCTCATTCTCTCTCTCTCTCTCTCTCTCTCTCTCTCTCTCCCTCTCTCTCTCTCTCTCTTTCAATTTCTTTTTTCTTTTTTTGAGAAAAAGCGTAGTAATCTTTAAAGTTATTCTTACCAATATTTACGATTTTAAAACGAGATTCCGACAATTACGAATAAATTCTCAAGTTTCGAAAAATGGAAAGAAAGAAATCAATTTTTTAAGAAAGATCACAGCTGCGCGCTATTCCGAAAAAGAAAAACACGGAAAAGATAGGTAGATCTGAGATTTAATTGCGAAGTTTCTAAGTGTGTGCATTCAACAACTGCGTCAACAAGTGCGAACGTCTACAGTTAGCGAACCGCGTGGAATCATGCAAGTTTCAAGAAAGAGAAATATCTAAATTACTTGTACGTGGTTTTTTACACCGAGTAAAGAATACACCGTTCTTTTTTTCGGGATTAAAAAAAAAAAAAAAAAAAAACCACTCGAAACCATAAATTTTGTTGTCCGAGCGAGACAAATTGCATTGTCATAAAAATTGCACAGGCTTGGCGGAGATCGGTATAAAATCTTCTATTTTCCTCAGCACGATTCGTCAAAATTCTCTATCGATTGTACGAACTCTCTGTAATCGGAATTCGAAAACTCGACGCTTCATTCTATGCCGAATGTGTTCGTTTCCTCAACAGCCAGCAACAGCTTCTCGTATAAAATCTCGGGCGTAGGATACGGCGGAAGATCCAGGCGATTGAAACACGTGTGCGCCCTGAAACAAGCGGCGACGGTGCAATGCGTGTATAAAAACGACAAATGCGCGACAACAAGCGTTTATCAAACGGACGGAGAAGATACCTCGGTAAGCTGTTCGGTCTTCCCCATTTCTCGATGCAGAACTTTCTCGGTCCCGTGGATCCCCGCAAGGCTGCGAATCCCTCGTACGGAATGCTCGAGGTGCCGGTCACGAATTGCAACAGTCGCAAACGTTGCTCGTTAGTGAATCGGCTTATGCTACTCCAGAACCACTCCACAACCGGATGCGCGTCGTGATAGCCGCTTCTGTATTCGGTGTGCGTTCGCCAATCGTTGAGATCGATCTCGGCCGCGCCCGCGATAACAAGTTCCAATTCACGAGCATCGAAGACGGACACCAGTCGCGCGTCCACCACCTCGTAAAAACCGCGCACTAATGAATCCGTCTGTTCCGCTACGCCGCGTTCGAGACGCCAGCGCACCACTTTCTCGAGATACTCCTTCTTGTTCTTCTCGGTGACGGGGATGTTTCTTCCGCCTGGTTTCAGCTCGCGCTCGGCGACTCGACCCAGCAGTTCTTCCGTCACCGAGAAGGTCAGTTCCAACGGTTCGATACTTATGTCCTTCTCCTTTATCCACATCAAACTCTGATGAAACTCCTGATCCAAGCTCTCCAGGTCGCTCAAACTCGCCGGTATCCTCAGAAGCGCTTTGTAAAATGGCCTCGTGAAGAACGCGTCAAGCAAGTACTGGTGCACCAACGCCAGGCCCAGAACTCTGCCGGAAAATCTAAACCAGTCGTTGTAGTTGTCCACAAAAGCCGACATCGGCGATATTTGCACCGTGTAAGTATCATTAGCCGAATATTCGAACAGTCCGTAATAAGGATTGAATAGTTCGCGCGACAAATGAAAGAAAAATTCTCGAGACGGTCCGCCGTAATCCAATCCCTCTTCGTGATCGAAGATTACCACTAATTTTCCTTTCTGCAGATCCTTCTTCGACGCGGCCATTATTCGTGTAAAAGCGTCTTCAAGCAAATGTTCTCTTCTAATATGCAACCTGCACAGATAATTAGCAAAAAAAGACGATACGATAAATAATTTTGTTTTCCTGTATACATAAAAATGATATTTTACACTTGTGTGTGACACGAGTGAAACGTACTTCAATTTGCCCGGTCCCTGTCCGTAACCTTTACTCTCCAACTTTCGGTAAAACGTTCGAAGTTTAGCTTCGAAGTCCCTCCTGTGCGGCGCTGGCGCTCTGGCAGAAGCCCTTGTAAGCCCAGGCGATGCGTGTGGACTGCCAAGCGGGGATCTACCGATACTACCAGGTACATACGACATTATTTCTTGTTCGAATAAACTGTAAACAATGGCACAATATTATTAACGTAGTGTCATATATATGTGTGTAGAGATTACATTTAAAAACACGTATATTTTAAATATTATCTATTTCTTTTCTATGTACCTCAGCAATAATGCCAGAGGGACGTCGTGACTCAGTCTCTGCAACGCTGTCGTTCCTTCGACTCTTATGGTATTAATTTTCTCCCGCAGCACGGTATTCTGTGCTATCGAGTAACTTCTCTCCTTCAGAATGTCGATTATATTAGGCTGACGTAGAAAAGCGACTACTTTGTCGTTGTAAGCTACCGGTATGTCGGGAGTGGCAGTCACGGGCGATTGCTGCGGCCTGGGTGGCGGAACGGGAGCTTCATCGAGCATTGTTCGCGAATGCGCGGGTTCGGTTGGCAATCGAGGATCGATGAAGGAAGTGGCCTTTCTCGCGTGACATATGAAGAATCTCTGAAATTTGTAACACGATATATTATTAATGTATCATTCGGTAGCGAACTATCTTTCTCTCTCTTTTTTTGTCTCCCCCGAGTCACACGCGTACGATCGAATATATCGAGAGTCCTCGAAAACTCACTTTGCCTGTTCTGTCGAGCTTCGATTCGTATCCTCTCGGCAACTCTTTGCTCGGATCGGCGAAGAAATTAATTAAGGCAACCAGGTCTCTATTGTGCTCGTATCTCGGAAAAACTATCGGATCTCTTCTCACTCTGCTGATCATGTGCTTCAAACTTGGATTGCGATTGTACAGTTCCATCGCGTCCACGTTGGTGTGCAACACGGTGAAGAAATCGGGTCGTGTTAAAAACAATACTGGCGGTATCGTGGTGATGTCGAACGGTTCTGATTCGCTTCTGTCGGTGGTCGTTCGCTCGCTCGGTCGCTCGGTGCTCTCGAAGGGATTGCCGTTCGTTGTGCTGCTCGTCTCGCGATCTATATTATCGGGACGCGAAATGGTGCGTCGCACACTTTGGTAACGTCTGTCTAGCTGTTGTCTACGCAGATCGCAACCGGTGTTGCGCGTCGTCAGGTTGGGTCTTTGCCACGTCGTGGTGCGATTGATGTGATCTATATAAAACACTCGGCCGTGACTATCTATTCTCGCCTCCCATGCTGAAAAAAAAACAAAACAAAACAAAACACGTGACAAAGTAATATTTAAACAAAACAAAGCGAGTGCGTGGCCAAACCAATTCGTTTAATTTCTGCTTACACGGAGGTAAAGGTTCTTCCGAAGATAAAGGTACATTTGACGTTTGGCATATGGGTAACGGGCACAAGGGTTTTGGCCGATGCGTAGGCGTAGGCGGACACTCGAGTTGATTAGGCAACGTCGGTTCCGGTCTCTCGCGTTGTCTGTGCGATCTCGGCGAACTTAGTAACGCGATGCTCTTGGTAACCGCTGTTCTCAACTGAAATGTCAAGATAATCTGCGCGTGTCAATCGAGATTCGCGAAAGTAGGTGCACATTAAATGTGTAATAACCGAATTAACGAAACACAAACCCTAAGATTGGCTTCGTCGACGTCTACAATTTCGAATCCGAAGCAATCCTCGGGATGGAGCGGCGCGGGATGTCTCTGAGGATGTCGCTTAGGTAATTCCGGCGCGCTGCTCGGTAAAGCGTTACTTCTGTGCAACGGCCGATGCGTCGCTCTCGGTGGGAGCGGCGGCGGCGTTGGATAAAGAGTGTCGTACAGAGACTCGGGAGACGTGCGGCCGCCTGTGCTGCGCCAAAGCTGATAATAATCTCCCTCCTTCGCTATAACTCCATTAGGTCTGCACTGTCTCTGTGGTCACGCAGAAAAAAAAGTTTTGTCTCGCGATCTCTCTCGATTTCGCAAAGTTAACATTTTTAACTGTTTTACATTTTTAATTTGTAAGATGTCGAAAGAAAAATGTGTTACGTTTTAGTGAAATATAAAAAATACGGAACTTACTCACTTTTTTCATATCGCTGTGACTTGTACTCGCTTGCTGAGACTCGATGTCCGAATTACTTTCCTCGCTGCTGTTCGACGAACGAGGCTCCAGATCTAGGCAACGAACTTCCTCTAATTGGTCTTGTCTGGCGTACGACGGCTCTAAGAGCGCAACCGCGTTCTCCTCGACATCGGGCGGGTGAACGGTTTTCGGTATCTTTTCTAAAATTGGCAGTTTAAATGGCTTACTTGTACTAGCGGTATCACTGTAACGCGAGGAAGAGCTGCTGCATCCCGCGTCTTGCAACGTTGACATCTTACAAATAGATTCGGACGAGACAAACGACTCGTTTTTGTCATCCGCAATTTCAAGTGAATTTTTGTTATTATTGTCTAATAGATTTAAAGGTCCTTTCGCGTTATCAGTCTCGTCGGTACAATGTACCGAGGTTGAAGCACTCGACGAGTCTTCGGACAGAAATGTTGATTTGTTTTCTGTTGACAAATTGATATCCGGATCTTTGTTCGAATCTTTGTCATTGTCGCTGGACGATTTTATTAACGATATATTCGCAAGACCGCTGTGATTTGACGAAACGGGATCGTTGTTTTTCAATAATGCCTCCCGCACCGATTTATGCTTGACGTTCGATGCAAGATCACCGTTGTTGTTACACAAATTTCCTGTATTTGGTTTACGCTCTTTGCAGTTTTCCGCGTCTGTAATACTATTTCGTTTCTCGCAATCGTGAACTACTTTGTCTAGGGTGTTGTTTGCTGTTAATTCTGACGAGGCGTGACAAATTTCGGAAATATTTTGCGTCAACAAGCAGTTCTTTCTGGAGAGATTTCTATGGGCGAGAGGAAGCGATCTGTGGTTGGAATTTTGTACTGTATCATTGCACGTATCTGCGTCATCCTTATTGCTCGCTTCAATTTGCTTATCTAATCTCGATGTATCTTCCGACGTTCTTTCTTCTAGTATAGTTTCGTTATCGAGTTTTGAGTCTGAAATAAATAAAACAAAAAATTGAAGTTTTACAACACATTTTTTTTTACTTTGTAAAATATAAGCAAGAAAACTTTTGCAAAATCGGCATTACCTGCTGTTTCGTCTTGCAGACACAAACTCTCTGCTTGCAGCAAATTATTCGTGGTCACGGAGCAACCGCTTGAAGAAGAAACCGCATCGCAACCGGTTGCGTAGAAGAATTTTGTTCTTAGATCTGACGCGCGTACTTCGTCACATTTGTTGGTGTTTGACAAGTGAGAATCTATGTGTTTTGCGGCCAAATTCGACTCTTGATTTGTCGAATTTAAAGTCATTAGATTAACGGACTGCTCATTGGATTTCTCTGTGTCCTCTTCCTGCTTGGACATAGCATTTGTTTCGGATGGCATCTTTTCAACGCATAATTGCATTCAGATGTGAAATATATCCTATAAAGTATAGATAAGAGACGGAAAGAGGTCAGAAGAACTTACTTCGTCAGAGACACTTTGTTATATCAAATATCAAGTATAATATTAAATATATATATAAGATGTGACACATGTAGTGTATAAAGAAGATAATTAAATTTTAGAGCAGTTAGTGTGCAAATTAAATGCGCTAAAAAAATTATGCGAATTAAATATGTTGAAAATTTTCTTACGGACTCGGAAACGTTACTGGGTATATCCAATCTTTTCTCTTTATATAAACCGAAGTTTTTTAAACAACATTTAACCCTTTCGTGACAGTTTGCGCACGGAGTGTAAGGAGTTCCCTCCCGTTTTTTTTTTTTTTTTTTTTAACTCCATATATACACAACTTCGCAAATTGACGTTGTTTGCGAAATTCGTGCGTGTTCGGTCGTGTACACAATTAATAACATATGCACGTAGAAATGTGAGAGATCGAATTAACGATGAATATCGAACGAGGCCAGATCAATCTGGAGGAATTCCTCCGAGAGTACCAAACTGCTATAATAACGAACTGTCGTTCAACAAATGATTTTTAGTTGAAGCGTGACGCGACGAAAGAATTTAACATTATCTGATTCGTGCGTATGTGCGCAAAATGAGATTAAAAAAAAAAAAAAAAAAAAACATTTTTTTCTTTCCGTTTAAAAAGAGACAGAGAGAGAAAGAGAGAGAGACACATCTACAGTGCATATTGAAGGTTACTCGATCACACTGATACCTGGAGTTTTAATAAATAACGCAACAAAACATTCCGAACATCGGTTTCATATGCAGCATCGTCTCATTTATGCGCCGTGCGTTTGATCTTTCTCTTAATTCATTACATACGTGTACGCGTGAACAGTTAATTTTGACAGCGAACGTAGCAGACTATACGCACTAGTGATTTTGCCTCTCTACGTAGTGACACAAATGTATATGACAGTAGACATCAGAGAGAAACCTGAGAGCGGCAAGGCCCATAAGAAAATGTGTAATCACTAATTCACCCTGTAAGTCAGCGCACATGTCCACAGGTGGTGCACATTGGAACTACGCAGCCAGTCCACGAGCGACATGTCGGTCATAGATGCCAGATCGGAGACTCAGTAAGCATGCAACAGCAAGTGGAGGGGATACGCACACAGGCGACAGCCGTGTCCGTGTGCGCTAGGCGCTTCGGCCAATGGTTGGTCGTTTGAAATTTTAAATTTCAAAAAAAATCAAATTCACGCTCTCGAATATACTCACACACACTTAAAGAAAGTGACCATTTAAACTCGTGCACAGAATAGAACCGCACGTTGTGGACATAGCGCACCGACATGTCGCTCGTGGACTGGCTGCGTAGTTCCAATGTGTACCACTTGTGGACATGTGCGCTGGCTTACAGGGTGAAAAAGTGAGTACACATTTTCTTATGGACCTGGCCGCTCTCAGGCTTCTCTCTGGTAATACTAGCCTTACATGAACTATATGGTCTTCGAATGACGTATGGGCTCTGCCTTTATAGCCCGCGAATCACGAATTGCACCCTAATCCGACATCCACTTTACGTAAAGTTCTTTCGGTTTGAATCCGTGCTACATCCGCTTTGCTGTCGGATAAATCTACTCCGAATCGGCGAAAATATGCAAAACACATTATTTACAATCTGCGTAAAAATTAGACGAAACATACACATGTTAATAACACTTCGTGCAAAGAGATATGTTCATCTTTATTCAGATATGTTTTTCCGCACAACAAATCTGTAAAATGTAGAAAAATTGCATTGAGATCGTAAGAAAATTCGTAAAGTAAATACCATTTCAAAGTAAAAAAAACAAAAATGTTTAAAAGCCATCTTTATAAAAATCGTTCTAAAAACCATCAGGAATTGTAGAAATTATTGTTCGCGCGTGTAGAAAAGAGTTTGAGTCTTCAAACACTTATTTTTCAACTTTGAATCTTTGAAGGGAGGTGACACAGCAGTTTCAAAAAATCAAAATTCCGACATTAGTTCTGTACGCGAGCAATAGCTCTACAAGTTCTTAGATAGGCTTTTGAACGATCCCGTAAACACTTCCTTGTCAATTTTTTTTTTTTTTATATATCTCGAACGTAACATAATTAACATAACATAATTTGAGGTAAAACTATTTATTTACGTTTGTTTGCACTTGTAGAATTTCTATACACGTATCTTTATCTCTCTTTTTCTCTTTCCCCCCCTTTGAATCTATATTTGTCTTTCTTTGTATAATAGAAGTAGACAATAAAAATTAAGAGAAGAGATTTTCTTTTCTAATTTCTGGTGAGCATACAAATACATGTATGTATGTGGTAAACGGTATAAAAGTATATAAGTATTGATATTTTCATTGAAGATTTTTTAAAACAGATTTATATACTGAATATATAGCTTTCTCTCTCTCTCTCTCTCTCTCTCTCTCTCTCTCTCTCTTTTTTCCCCCGAACGCCGTATACGGCTATATATGGTCAAACTCACGGTACAAGCAGACAGAAATAACGTACCACATACAGAGGCGCGAGAAGTAAAAGTTTTCTCTCAAACATATTTACTCTTTAAACACATTCGTCTTTTTTTTATGAAATGTTTTTGAGATATTTATTTAATAAATGTGGTATCTCTTCACAGACTCTTTCTATATAAATCATATATCTCAATATTAAACACGTAGTTTTGTTTTGTGTTTTTTTTTTTTTTTTTTTTTATATATATATATAAGTTGCATTATTTTTTTCTATTTAAAAATCCAAGCATTTGCAGCATTTCGATTGTTACGGAGGCAAGCACGAACCGTGACGGAACTTATCTTACCTCAAATTTATTTACTAAGTTACTACTTATTTGATTTAATGTGTATAATAAAAGCTTGCAATTTCACATAGATTATACTAAAAATTTATTAATCAAACTCTTTTCTCACTTTTTCTCTCTCTCTCTCTCTCACTCTCATATATAGTTCTTCCTGTCTCTCTCTCTCTCTCTCTCTCATTTTTACTCTTTCTCACTCACACAATATAAGTTATCGTGTACGCTCGCAATTTATCGTACAAACACAAATGATATATCTCTTTCTTTGTAAAAGATCTACAACTAAAGCCATTTATGCTCATTCAATGGATCTCATAACGATACTGAGTAAAGACGTAGGGATTACTTTTTTCTTTCCTCAAAATACTTAAAAACTTAAACTTAGAAGATATACATGAGCTCTCTCTCAGACGAGAGATATAAAAGAAGTTAGAAAAATTTGCTTTCAGACAATAAACGTAAGGCAGTACTACAATAAAACATTTATTTATTTGAATTTGTCTCGAGTATCATTCGAGAGAACGTTGCGCAGCGTGTAAACTGATAGTATGCGATGACTTCGTAAAAACGGATGTATTAAAAAACACTTGATTCTTTTCTACACCTTTGTTTCACTAGATAGAAACGTTTAATAAGAAACATACTTCTCACGATCGCTAAACTATTCAGGAATACGAATATAAAAAAAAAAAAAAAAAAAAAAAATCAGAGATGAAACCTAAAGGTGTTAAATGTGTTCGTGTTGTGTGATTAATTTTTAAATTTACAATCATCCACTATATGGCCCTCATAATATAATAATACATATAATATTATGTTACACACACAACTCTCTTCTCGCTCATTTATCGTCAGATAAAAACACACCCTAACGCATTTTCAAAGCCTGCTGCGACGATACTATTTTATGCAAAATATTATTTCGAATCCGAACGTCCTCATTGTTGTTGTTGTGTATTCCCTTCGTAGTTTCTCTAATATCAATCAAGTATTACATTTTATAAAGCTCCACACTGATTCAAACATACATACGTATCATCATTTTGTTTTATACGATTCTCATTGCATTATAATTACACTTTCATACTGGTCGTATTTATCTCAATTGTATCTCATATACACACACCTTATTATTATTATATATCGGAGGAGAGATCTTCTACCTATATATTTTTTCAATCCGATCATATACACATTAGAGTCCACATTCCCAAGTATTCACTGCAATCATCTCATTATGTCTATAGTGATCAAATATAAATGCGTAGACATCCTAACAAGTTAAATATAGGTCGCTAGTACATAATAAAAAGATATACACACATATACATACACATAAATATATCATAATTTATATATACATATACATACGTATATCTTTTTATATGACTTTTAAATTATTCGGGTTAGATATACGTACTATGTGTATTTGCATTTATCTAACAGTAAGTTTTATCACCCGCAAGTGTGTCTCTTATCTAAGTATTATGTAACATTTTTTTTTTCCGTGTGAATTTTATTCTTCGGAGAAACAAAAGTTATTTTTTATTGGCATCGTAGAGCTAAGAGACCAATGACACGTCTCTTCCTATTTACGCGCGAATAAACGAAAGATACATATCATTTCTTGCTCGTTAAAAAAAAATGGAACAGGAAGAAAGAGTTTTTTTCCTTTGTAGTATTTATATTATAACAAATTCATGTATTAATACATTTTAGTATAAGCTATCACAAATAAGCTTACAGACATACATACATATTTTCATATATTCCATGGACAGTACTGTAAATGATCTCGATAAGAATGTGCACAAAAACTCTGTTGAGCTACGTTTTTTTTTCTTTCTCTTTTATTTTGCATAGAAAATGCTAAAACGAAACTTAATTAATAATATAATTGTAGTTACGCGGGTTTTTTCTCAGGGAAAATTCTTCGTAAAATAGAAAATTCATTACACAAGAAATACATAATCGCGTCAATCGACCGTTAGTTTCTAAAGAATGGTAACGTCATTTTTGTCGTTTCTATCTTGTGGTTTGTTTTTTTCTTTTTTCTCTTACAGATTAATGGGAATTAATCCTTTGATAAAAATCTTTTCGCATATTTTAGTTATTGTTTCTTAGACATTTAACTTTTTTGTGAGAAGCAATTTATTAATTTCATTACATGAAATAGCATCGCTCGCAGGCAATTGTCCCATTATCCACAACAGAAATTCGAATTTCATTTAAAATTCTATAACAGACAAACAAACAGTCACCACGCTTCGGGCTTACCTCCTTAACAAGAGTGTAGTTTTGCAGACTCGGTTTCAGTAAGTAATCAATATTTATCTGATTTTTTATAATGATGGTGATGTCGCAGGGATAATTACAGCTCAAAGGATACAGTAATTCCTTTAACGGACTGTTCTTCGGATGTGCATAAAACGATCGACAAAGATCACGTAGGATAATTCAATCCTGCATCTCCTCGGGCATTTCGTGCGGATTGAGAATACCTGGTACGGCCATTTGCTGCCGCCTCTTCTCCTCTTGCGCCAGTCGCAGTGCCGTTTCTCGTTCCTCCAGGTAAAGCTCAGAATCGTCTTCACCCGTGTACTCCTGCGAAAAGAAACAGACGTGTTTTATGTTGAGTTTTTTTTAACCAGAAGAAGAACAAACCATTGTGTACCAAGTGTTACTCACTTTGATTTGCACGAGAAAGTCTCTGAGATGTTCTTTAAACGCGGTGATATCTTGATTCAGATGAAATAGTCCCTGCACGGTTATCTTAATCTGATTATCAGTTAAATGCGGGAAAGCTGCTCTAAGCAATCTCGCAACAAATTCTTGAATATATAAAGTATTATCAGGTACAGGGCCAAGAGGTACCTGAATCTTTCCGCGCTCGATAAGTGTGAACATGTAAGCGAGAATCGTGGCATGCATTGTGAGGCCTGTGTACATAAACAAAAACTTGTAGAGATAAAACTACATTAACAGAATAGTAGAATATGCAACTACTTTACCTGCCGTGTGTGATGTATCCGTGACAACACTGAATATATGTTGCAAAATATCCGTGAAGTATGTCTGATAAAAACTTTGACTCGCCTGCTCATGTTGCTCAATATTCAATAGAAGTTGATACAGAATTTGCAAACCTGTATCCGCAACATTTCTCATTGTATGTTTAAAAGCCCATATTATAGAGTCGAGAACCAGTTTGAACTGAGCTGGTGGTATTGAAAGGAACGCAGGAAAACAATGAACATTTACTGCCTGAAGTAAAAGATAAAAATCAACGCTTATTATCAATCTTCGCTCATGTAGAAAGTAAATTAATAGATATACATATATATAGACGTAAAGAAAAATTAATATATGTATATACATGATATTTCTTACTTGCAAAAGAAGGAAAAAGTTTGTCCTGTGTTCGGGGAATTCTTCAAAATCTTTGTTTATCATTTCTAAAGTACACTCGAATACTGCATCGAAGATTTTGGGTACTTCGCTAGTGATATGACCTTCTAATTTGTTTACTATGATGGCCATAGCGCTAAGCACTTCGGGTTCTCTAGCACAATGAACATTAGTCTTTTGATAATCCAGCAAAACAGCATCCAACAATGGTGGTATGAAATTTTCCAATACCTGATTGTAAGAGAAAAATATTTCAATAAGTTTATTTCAACGAGACAAGTTATGCAAGTTCAAAAGTAAACAAGAAAATTTACCATTTGATGATCTGTAGTTCTGCTCACCCAATCCGATATTAGTTTTAACGTTTCCTTTTTCACTACTCGCATACTCTTGATCAGAGGTTGTTTCATAACTATCTCACCATTCACAGCAATCGCGGCGCTTATATTGTCACTCATAACCTAAAACAAATGCGTCTCGATAATAGTAACTGCGTTTTGAAATGTTCTATAAAAAAATTCACAAAAAAAAAAAAAACATACCTTATAAACATTCAACATATCTAAGTATATTTTTCCTAACTGAAGAACGTACGGATGTCCAAGTGCTTTGCATGCTCTAACATTCGTTTTCAAAATGCTCGCGAGTTGTTTCACAGCTTCCTGGTCTTTCAGAACATCTACGTTCTAAAAAAACATTAGTGTTAAAAAACCGTTAGTTTATACGCAAAATATAAATGTTCGATTCTTTTAATTGAGCGCAATAAAAACAACCACATACTTTCGACGCTTGACTGATAATATCGTCCCAAACTTGATTAGGAAGAAGCATATATTTTTCGATCAACTGCTCCTGTGCTACGTTGTCAGGTTGGGCACTTATCATGTAGCCGACGGCTTCGTAGAATGTATGCACCTATAATCGTATAAAATATTTTTATACAGAGAATTGAAAAAAAAGAAAAAAAGATCACATCACATTATGTTAAAAATACAAAATAGAAAGCAATAAAAGGAGCGGGGATTTATCTCACTTGTTGTGTTTGAAGATCGCATATGATGGTGCTAATTGTAGAAAGAATTTCTTCAATGAATGGCATTGGTTCTCCTAGTTGTACAGTAACAAAATGCCTTCTGCATTTTAGTGCTATTTTAATAAAAGTATCGCACGCCATATCTTGTACTCCGTCGTGCGTTTCTGCGACGGAAATCAAAGGTTACTTGTGTTTAGACGCGCATACACAAGCATATACACAATGACGAAAAAAAAAAACAAAGTATTATTCACTTACCATGCATGAACTCAAAAAGTTTATTTACAACAGTCTTTAAAAATTTCCAGTGAGCTCTGAGAAATCGCGGATACTGGCCAACAACGTACATGATATTGCTGGCGATTATAGCTTTGTTATCTTTTCCTTTCTTTTGTTCGCACAAACCAAGCAAGTCCTTGATTACAGTTACTAAAAATCGTTTTTCGTCCTCTTCGTGCATAGCACCAGAAATACTGCCTATTGCCCAGCATAACTAACAAACAAAACACGATAAATACAACACATTATGCTGTTGTTACAATATTTTCTATTGCACATATATGTATATCATACAGACCAGAGAAAAAACTTACCGTATTGAGATTCTTCCAAGACCATTCTGTGCCGTTAACTTGATTTTGCAGCTTCTCTGTCATTACTCTTTCGGTGTCCATATAATCAAGGTGAGTGAGATAAACAAGAGTTTCTCTCATATTTTTGTACAAATTTATCGAATCGGTATCCTTCATGAACTCTCTCACAACCTCTCCGTTTTCATTTTCTACGACAAGAACCTCCTCCGGTTTTGCCATTCGGCTTATCATGATGTACCGCACTTTCGTCAAGACCGGACCGTAAAATACTCTTCGAGGAGCGGTAATGTTTTTAGGCATGAAAAGCGCCGGTG
The DNA here is from genome assembly GCF_002006095.1 of Pseudomyrmex gracilis. NCBI lineage: Eukaryota > Metazoa > Arthropoda > Insecta > Hymenoptera > Formicidae > Pseudomyrmex > Pseudomyrmex gracilis. The sequence continues at coordinate 846,543 of NW_018020629.1, forward strand.
GAGAATTCACGAAAGGACTCTCTTTGTACAATTCACACGCCAACCCGTTCCAATATTCCAAACAGATTTTAAATATTTCAACTTCCTCAACCTCGGAAATAAGAACGAGATAGTGCAGCGCTTTAAGTAGTGTGTCGTTCAATTGTTTCTTCTCTATTAGCTCGCCGTGATCTTTCAGAAAAGTGCAGAGAAACATAGCTAGGTTCTGGATAAAATTCTGTTCTTGATCCTGACCAGCCGCGTAAGCTTCGCGTATATTGGTCTCCAATGGAAGCATAGCTTCCAGCTGTTGCATTGTATTGATAAATAGTATCACGAACATGTCGTCATAATTCGGAACAGTTGAGGAAACCGCTGCTATCTCAGTGAGACACTTCAAAGTCACATTCCGAAATATTGGTACATTCAAGAACTGCAAATTAGAGAACCACAATTGTTAAAAAGTGATGATTGATACGGAACGGAGATTTGTTTAATATGACAAAAAAAACAAGAAAAATGTCCTACTACCTTAAATATTAAGGTGGTTATTAATTTTGTTTCAAAGATGTAACCGAGTGGTATCCAATTTAAAAATCTCAGTAGCGTCTCCAACGTGACTGCTACCAATGGTACATTTTGAGAGTTTTCCATTACAAATTGACAGAGCTGGAATATCTGTGAAAATTCGCTGCACATAGTGTCCTTAAGATGTTTCGCCTTTGTTTGTGTCATTTGACCACTAGAAAAGTCAAACACTTCTTCTGATAGTAATTTCAAAATCGCCATATTATTTTGACATAGACTTTCGTTAGTTTTACTGGCGCCCACAATGTCACTGATAAAAGACTCCCAGTTTTTTGGCCACTCGCGTTTTAATACCTAACAGAGAAACAGTGTGCATAAAAAAAATAAATAACTAAATTACCAATGTTTTTTTACAAAAGACATACATTACATTTGAGTTACTTACTTGAACGAGGATCATATTTAGCTTGTTAAGATAGACTTTTGAAGTTTCCATTGTCTCAGGATCGCTGCTTGTTTTTATGATAAGGCCTACGATATATTTTTTTATACCCTCACATTGATTTCGTGGTAATACTTTCCATCTTGTCTTTATTACTTGCTCCAGTATTTGCAAGCCATAATATTTTGTTTGTTGATTCTATGCAAAAATGTGACAACGTTACTTACACGCACATGTGGGAACACTAATAAAGAAACAAAATTGCTTTGTTGCAATATAAATTTTTACCTGTGAATATTCTAAAATAGTGTCTACTCGTGTCCAAGCATTTGGATGTTCTTTAAGAGTTGTTAATACTTCTTGAGCAACTCTCTGTTGCTCTCCTATACCGGTATACATACATCCTACTATATTGTCAAGAAGCGTTATATCTAATTTCTGATTGAAGTCCAATAATTTAGATGCTTGCTCGGCCAAAGTTGCCATTGTATGTATCGCAATTACGTCTTATCTTCTAGATGAGAAAAACAAACATACAAACTTGTTAGTTCCAACAATAGATCATTTTTTGGAGAATCGGATTGATCATGAGTGTACATGTTCGAAGTTCTGAATACAAGACTGATATATGTTAAGTTTATTTGTGATCTAAAAACTTTAACATTGAAAATATACTTATGACCAATGCAAACAAAGATACAGTCTATATATATACATGCGTGTACCCTAAAATAAACACAATAGAGTGAATTTCGTTGCACCCAATTTCTCTCTTTGTATAACTCAAGCGCTAACTTTATCTTGTTGTTCTTTAAATCGACACTTTGGATTGGAAACAAATCTCGAGATCGTGTATAAAAAAAACGCGTGACGATGAATAAAGAAATTAAGCGGTACGTACTCTTTGGGGAAAAATAAAATGTTACACGGAGCCGCGTGCTCGCTCTCTCTCTCTCTCTCGCTTCCTCTCTCTCTCTCTCTTTCAAAACTTCGACGCACGTGTCCGCGTCGTTGCGAAAAACGAATGGAATCGCGACATCAAAAGGCATCGGACGGAAACGAACGCGATTCTTAACCGCAAACGAAAGATTGTTTTTTAACGCGACCGAAGAAAAGGTCAGCGATCCGCGCGGGCCGCTCTCGATCTAACCTACATTTGACAATAGGAAGCAAGGTTATGTTGCGAGTTCGGGATGCGGGATTCTAACACGGGGGGAAAACAAACAACGCGACCGGGAAACGGCGCGATTTGACGGGGAACGCGCGAAACGTGACGGCGCGTTTGGCGGAATTGCGCGATCCCGTCGCGATTTTCGTCAAAACGTTTTCGCGAGCGGTGCGTGCCGAAGGATCCGCGACGGTTGCGTCGTCGTTGGAAAACGATAGGCTCACGAGCGCGAGGTGCCGCGCGATGATCAACCCGCCAACTTACCGTATTTCACACTCATAAACGTACTCTCCGTTCGAGAAGTAAAAAAAAAGCACACCGTTCACACCGACGATTAAAATACTTCGACGCAAATTACCATGCATAAAAGGGATCAAACACCACGACGTGCTGGTTCCCGCGCACCACGACAAGATTTCGTACTTTCATACACTCGTCATTCTTCACTGCATCTCTCTCTCTCTCTCTCTCTCTCTTTCTTTCCCCTTCTCTCCCTCTCTTCCGCGCCAAGCGCTCTCTCGCTCGCTCTCTCGCTCACTCTCTCTTTCTCTCTCTTTTTCTCTCTCTCTCTTGCTCACATACAATCTTTCTCTTTTTCTCTCACTCCCGTTTATCTCAACGCGTTATATTCCTCCCGTCTCTCCCTTTTCTGCCATCGATGCTCTTGCGACGACGGTCACACTAGCGAGAAGAGGTCGAAGCTACGTGCAAGTGTCGCACAATCACTCCCGATACCCACCGTGACCGCTCTTTGTCGTAACCTCGTGCTCGTAACCTCATGCGAGCCGCGTCTTTTTTGATCGCCGGTCTTACGAAGAACAACGTGTTGCCGAAAGGCGCCGTTTTGCACCTACTACTGCGTCTCGTCAAAATCCAACCTCCTCGAGATTTTCGAAAATAACAACAAGATGGCCGAAAAAAGTTTACACGACCATTGCGGACGTATCCGCGACGACGATTGGCCCTACGTCGGAATTCGGACCAATCGGGTGCGAGCGACGAACGGCGATTTAACGTGACGTCAGAGAAGCGGCATCGTCGACGTCACGCAAACACGTGCGTTTCCTTTTGACGTAACAAAAATCTCGTTTCGGAGACGGTCGAAATTTTGATGGAATTTCGATGATCTGACGATAAGAGATACTTTGTATCGCGCAATTATTCTCATTGCAATTTCAAACCGAACTAACTGATGCGATTTTTGTTTACTTTTTTCAAAGGAGAGACGAAATAGATTTTGCAATTTGAGTTGAAAATGCGACATTATTCTCAAGCGGTTTGACTATCTTCTAGTTGTTGTACGTCTCAGTATCTAAATCGACGATATGTGAAAACGGTCTGGCTTTTGCTCCTTCCTCTTGTGAAAGGAGCGTGCGCCGTATAAGCGAAGAAGAAGAAGAAGAAGAAGATATGTAGAAATGTGTGCAATCAACTTCTCGCTTTTCCGAGAACTGCGAATGCCAAAACGGAGAGCGAATTGGTCATCACGTTTGCTCTGGTTTTCAAGCACGCGATTGACCGCCGATTAGAGTTTTCCCTAGAGTATCCTTATAGCCCAATCGAATGCAAGTATCAAAAAACGATAAGATCTTAGACCTTAATTTATTTTCTCTTACATTTTGCCGGAATATTCTGGCTCAATTTTTTTATTTCTAAATAATTTCTCGATAACTCTATCTAAAAAGCAGAGAGAAGACTGAAAGCGGCTAGAGACAAGTGTCGACTCTACACTTGTGTAGACTCGTGCACACTGCACGGAATAGAACCACGTTTGAACATAACGTACGTACCGACAAGTCATTCGTGGACATGGCTACGTAGTTGACAATGTGCACCACTCATGGACATTGTGCTGGCTTAGGCCTGGTTTATGCGGGCAAATAAGGCCTTGTTTTGGCCTTGTTTATGCGGGTAATAACTGTTAATTTATCCCGGAATTGGTACAGTTCAACTATAAGATTTCAATGCTTCTGTTATATTCTGTTATGCTTCCGTTAATAAACAGAAATATTAAAATCTTAGGCCCGCATAAACCAGGCCTTACAAAGCGGAAAAGCGATTACATTTTCTTATAGGCCGCTCTCAGGCTGGATCCTCATGCAGACACCGGCGCTTTGACACCGAACGTTGATTGGTGAAAAGCAGGTGGTGAGGGTAAATTAGAGCTGCCGTTTAACGTCACCATCCGCTTTTCACCAATCAACGCTCGATGTCAAAGCGCCGGTGTCTGCATGAGGATCAATGAGGATCCAGCCTAAGTCTTCTCTCTGACATAATTTTGGATAGGTGGTGTCGTGGATTTGACCATGCCCGTTTTTAGCCCGTTCCACATTGATTGCAAGCGCAAACGCAAGATATAGATCTCGTAGAATTGATCAATCACGCTGGTCAATTGGCTGATTTGATCAATACGATTAGTCAATTCTATCAGACCTGTTCCTTTCGTTTGTGCTTGCGATCAATATAGGAACAGGCTTTAGTCAATTGGCTGACTTGACTAAATAATGCGATTGGTCAATTCCATGAGATCTGCATTTTGCGTTTGAGTCTTGCACTTAATGTGAGAACGGGCTTAAGATCGGAACTGTGCGAATAATAATCGCTCGTAAATTCCCTATGAATCATCATTTCCTAAGAACCAATTAGCACGACTGGTGTTATCAGAAATCGCATGCGCAGTTTCGGAACGTTATCTTGTGACATATGTAATACGCCTTTGCAAAGAACAAAGTGTCAAAAAACAAACGCAGCAGGCGAATATTTTCGGAGTAAATTTTCACAACTTAACGTAAGATACACAGCTAAGACAGGAGGACACATTTCCAAATTTTCGTACGATAAATGGCGGCTCACAATTATCTGAGCGATCCGAAAAACCCGTTCTTCTCGTTGGAGGACGACGTGGACGATGAGACGTTTCTAAAGAACGCGCCAGCGAGAAATCAGCCAGCGGGACGTTATCAGAATTACAACAATGACTTGACGCAACAGCGTCAGCAATTGTTGGAACGTAGGAAAGAAATAGAGGACCGAACGATAAAATCCTCAGAGAGATCTGTCTCCCTTCTGAGAGACTCTGAGCAAATTGGTGTGGCTACAGCTGAGGTAATAGTAACGATCATATCAGTTCTGTATAATGTCGCAAGCATGCTGATAACATTTTCAACCTTGATGGAAAAAAACAATTTTTTATGCTGAATAATATGCTCTTTTTGTTACGTATCTTGGATCTGAAAATCTTATGAAGACAATGTATCAATTTGTGTGGCTGAGTTTTATAATCAAAAATATCTTTGTTCAAAGAAATCTGAAAATCTCCAAAGAGATTTTGTGAAGGTTTTTTTTTTTAAAGAAAGAGAAGAAAAACTTATGGAAATATAAGAAGATTAGCTTTATCTTTTTTTCAATATTTCTAGTTCTAAGTTACTTGACCTATATATATATATATATATAAGTGATTATTTTAAATTTACTTTTAATAACATTCATTTCATTTATTTTTAATTGATTTTCAAAAACAGTTCAAACACAAAAGAATTCTCACAAAAAATGTTTATTCAAGGTTGACTATATATGTAATAATAATACATAGTAAATATTTGGCAAAGTTAATTTTCTCAGGTATCTGCATTGTCATTAATACAAATCAGAAATTTGCAAGCAAATTTGATTTCAGGAATTGATTAGACAAAGAGAACAGTTACAGAGAACGGAGAAGAGACTAGATGATATCAACAGTACATTAAGATTTAGTCAGAAACATATACAAGGCATAAAAAGTGTATTTGGTAGTTTAAAGAACTATCTCAGTGGAAAATCTCTGGATGCTCCGATACCATCGACTAAATTGTCCGAATCATCAAGTTCCGGATCCGTAACGTCTCCCGCGCTGTCCAACACGCTGGAACAAGTGCAGAATAACATGAGCAATTCCTATTCGTCGCCAAAGATACGAGACAATTTTGATGACAATCATGTGGAAGACACTAGACCAGCTAGCGACAGAGTGACCAGAGCCCTCGAACAGAATCTGAATGAGATGAGCGGATCGTTGGCGAAATTGAAAAATCTGGCGATCGGTTTGTCCGAAGAGATAGATTTGCAAAACGATCTGATCGACAATATCACCGATAAAACCGATAAAGCGGATATACTGTTGCAGCAACAAAATAAGGACATGTTACATTTGCTGAAAAAATAAGCTTCTAAATAAGTCATATCAGAGAGATTACTTTCTTGAAGAAAAGTATCATGATATTAACAATTATTTCTGCAGCTGCATGTTACACAAATGACATATATGAATCTTCAACGTTAATTTGTGTGGTTGAATCATAAGCTGCGCAATAATGAAACGCCAAGTATTTTATAGTTTTTCTGCAATATAAGTATACTGACGCTATTTAGAATGATTTCCTGTCAGCACACGTGCGATCTTTCACGAACAACAATTCCATGCAGTATACGTTTTTAATATGCGAGTATTCGAGCGCGTATAAAAAAACATTTCTTAATTAACGTTTCGTGAAATTTCGTAGTCTTTAATGCAAAGACAAAAAACTGTGATAAGCATACATACATATGTATAATGCGCGAAACAATTTTGTTTCTTATTGCAATTCATTTGCTGTCGAGTAAAAACCAAGTGCATGACTGTCGGGAAAATAGGAACAAAAAAACAAAACAACTGCATATCGACAATTGTAACAAAGAAAAAAATTTGTATGTCGTATTAATTACAATTTTTAATAAGAAAATTGTTATTAGTAAATCGTTACATGCAATTTATATATATTTTTTGTATATTTTAATATTAATTCCTTTTTCGCGTAAAAACAGTTTTTTTTTTTTTCGAAATATTTAGCACAATTTGAATCTCTGCAAGTTCTTTACACACCTGCGATTATGTTTATTTTTTTTTTTTTTATAGGTTTTTTCCTATAGATTTTTACGACTATTACATGTAGCCATTGTATATAAGAAGTATAGGCGATTAAAACGAGAGAGCGGAGAGCAATAAAATGTAATATATAGGATAGACAATAACAGATGTGTGTCTGTACAGAGGTATCATTTGGCAATTTCAATGTTTTTCCTTTTCTCTTGTGTAAGTATCGATGTACGATATATAATTACGCGCGAGAACTAAGGACATATTAAGACTAGAATTGTAAGTAACGTAATATTATGCATTGTTGTATAAGAAACATGTATGAGTCAAAAATATTGCGAATAATACAACGACTGCCAGGATTATATAATAAACATTGAAACACTTTGTATGTTGCGTCTTTATTACGACTCGTGTAACGTTTGAAATATACATCAAAGCAACATCGATAAAATTAGATGATGTCGCGAACTGTGTAACAAATACAAAATTTTTAATTCCAATATTAATTTGCTCGCATATCAAGGTGTCTTGAATTTTGATACGTAACAATATTTATACGCGGATCAAAATAGTGAAGTCATTTAAAGGTCACAAAAGATAATAATTTTACATTTCTTCTACGACGTTTGCAATTTTTATATCCGCCTGGAGAACTGGAGATTAATTTCATCCGCGGCTTGCCTTCTAAAACAGTGATATATGTTTAAATCAATTTAGGTTGTTTATTATATGAATATTTTTCTAATTAATATGTAAGATATTTTTATATTGAATATGTTATATGCTTAAAATTTCAATTGTTAACATAATTTATAATTTTCCAGAAAAATCAAAGAGTATTTTCAGTTCAAATTTAAATACGACGAAAAAAATCGCGAAACAATCGAGAATCGAGAGATCGATCATCATAACAATCGAATGCAAAAATCCAGTTTGAAGCTCCACACTGAGTTCAGAGAGAGAAGGTAGCGAATTTTTACCTGTGTGTTTTGCAAATCTTTTTTACCAAAATCTTTCTTAGTTTACAGTCATTGGCTGCCAACGAGTAGGCAATGTCTCGCCAATTCCGCGTGCAATGTTGTCCACTTTGTCCGTTTTTCTTCTATTATGCGCAGGAAGTCCTTTTTCTCTTTGAACTCACAAATACTTGTCGGATAAAGTAAGGCGTTTGACTAGCTAATCGATTGTTATGGCGTCGATCTCTCGATTCTCGATTCTTCCACTTAATTTTTAAGTACTTCACGCGACAAATTTTGAAGCATAGTCCAGTATGGCGTCTGATTGGTGCTGTGCGCCTTGTTTGGATTGTTATTTCAATAAGAAAATTCAATTTCTAAAGCAATTACAACGCAAAAAAAAAAAAAATAATCAAGCGCCGATAGAAGCTAATAAAACAAAAAGTCGAAAATTAAAACGCGTATACGTACGAGTCGATCATCACTTAAGATCTCACCTATTTTGTAAAATTTTATTTATGATCCGGTTGTTGTTGTTGCTGGTGTTGTTGTTGGTGGTCGTCTTCCTCTTCCACAAGCTACTTTTCGCTGTCCTTCAATCCCACCAGAAGAATGACTTCCGACAGTCATGCACATCGTTGCCTAAGGGAAAGATAAATGACAACTAATAAATATTCTCTCAAGATTTTCATAATTACATGATAATGTTTTTTTTTTTATGTTAACATAAAACACAATCGCGTATTTCAAATAATTCCTTTTTGTTCCAAGTACTTATACACACAACGTATATCAAAAAAGTAATTTATAATAACTAACTATTATACATATACAAAAAAAGACTCGAAAGAGAATACAGAAGAGCAAAGCTGAGTTCTTTTTTGAACAATTTCGAGTCTGTTTACATGTACTTCATGTTTGTTTTATTGTTGTTTCTTCGTGTTTTAATTTTTTTTTTAACTTTTTGTCTGTCAGAAACACACATAGCTCATACATTATGCAAGTCATATATTGATGAATATGAAATATATTCATCAATTAATTGTGAATAGTTATATACTCACTACGATGCACATCAGAAAGAAACAGAACAGTCTGCTGAAGAGCTTCATTTTTTTTTCTTTTACGTCGAAACGTACGCTCGTACTAACAACTCGTGCACAGCACCATAGCCGTTTTTATATTATTGCAATGCGATTGTGTTGTTTATCTTTCATCGAAAATTATTTGCGGACTGACATTTCCGGCATTTAAAAATCAACGACAACTCGATTCTTGCGTAATTACATAAATTGCATGAAAAACAAATTCTTAAAAAAGTGACACAATATGTTACAATTATATCAAACAAACATTCCGTGTTAAATATTTGATCGATTTAATAGTGATTTCTCACGAGATAAAAAATACACAATACGTACTAGTGTTTTAAATAACACATTACAATTGTAAATTTACTATTTGCTATTTCCGATTATTGTGTTAAATCTGCTATTTTCATTAGTTCTAATTTTGTATAACAATAATCATACGTAAATATGTACTTATTGTTATCAAATGTTGAGCGAACGAAGTCACATTGAAGAATTGCAAGTATTTATTTTAAGAAAGAATCATATTGCTTGAGTTTTTTTTTATACGAAGAGATAAAGATTTGTGAGACTTAATTTCACATTTTTTATATCTTTATTTATCTTTTGTTTTTTTTTCTAATATTATTGCTTCGCAGATGTAATATAAAATATTTTAAATACATTATTAAATATTTTGTTATCAGATGCGCGCAAGACTTGAGAATCACAAAGACTTATTAAAGCAGACAAGTTGTGTTATTTGCATTCTCATATTATTGTGAAAAGCAAAAACATTCTGACATATATAGACAAACGAGCGAATTTGCATTATTCGACAATACTTGGCAAAAAAGCCATAAATGTCATTTTAAAGTCACATATGCGCGATATGATCGTGATTGTCACGCGACGTGCGTAAAAACTTGCGCTTTAAGGTGACCGATGATGAATCTATTTACGTCGTTAAACAAAGGAAGTCGTCTCGTAAACCACTTCGGCTTTTCTCTGCGCGGCGATCGCTGCATGTTTTACCGCGATTCTGTGATAAAAATCTCATTGTATTTGCGAGGCAATTAAAAACAAGAACAAAACAAAAACACGAATCACGAGTGTGATTTTTAACGAGTTATTTCCTAACATGTGTGCAAATTGTTATTACAAGTAAAAATAATCTTCAAGTTTACTATCCAGAGGAAATTTGCGAGCGGAATGTTGTGAGCGTTTGTTTCCAACAATTCTGCGATAAAAACAAAAATGCTTTTTCTTAGCGAGCTTTTACTGCTTTTGAGTCAGCAAAGTTGATCGAAGCGGAATGAAATTCGTTCTTATCGGCTCTATTTCACCGTTCGCACTTTGTATTTTTGATCAACGTACGAAAATAAACTCTCAAAAGAGATGTATATATTTGCGCACACAAATTATCAGAATATTGTAAAAATCCGAGAGAATTAACGATAAGATTTCATTTCTTATAAGCAGATTTAAACATAAAAACAACTATTTTATATTGTGTTGAAGAAATAAGCTTGTTAAAAAAATATTATATCAGATAGATTACCGTTTGAAAGAGAAGTGAATCATGATTTTTAACAATTATTTCTGCGAAATGTATTAGATATGTGTGTGTTACACAAATGGAGGCATATATAGATCTTCGTCTTTAATTTGTAAAAAAAAAAATTGGAACATATATTGCGCAAGAATGTAACGATGAGTATCTTAATCTAGTTTTTCACAAATTTGTAACACAGCAATTTCTGCAATTTACTTATACTGACGCTATTCAGAATGATTCGCTGTCAATACACGATGTGCGGTCTTTCACGAACAATAATTCCATGCGGTATACATGCATTTTTAATATGCGAATATGAGCAAGATATGATATTTTTCAATTAACTAAACTCTAAATTAAAACGTTTCTTGAAATTATGTAGTCTTTAATACAAAGACAAAAACCTGTAATAAAATAAACATACATCGATTGTTATTTGCGTAATGATTGCTGTCAAATAAAAAAACAAATGCATGACTGTCGGGGAAATGAGACGATTACCTAAAAAACTATAGATATCGACGTAATTGCAACAAAGAAAAAAACTTTTACGTCAATTTTAATTTAAAGTTGTCAATACGTGCAGTTTATATATATTATTTTGTTATTTTATATTATTATATGTTTTAATATTAATTCTTTTTTTTCGTATAAAAACAGTTTTTCTCGAGATAATTAGCACAACACTAATCTCCGCAAGTTTTTTACACACGTGCAATTATTTAATATTTTTCATGGGTTTTTTTCTGTAGAGTTTTACGCGACTATTAGATGTAAGCATTGTACATACAAAGTAGGTAATTAAAAGGATTGAGCTATAAAATGTAATATACAGACAATAACAAATATGTGTACAGAGATGTCATTTGATACTTTTAATATTTTCTTTTTTTTTTTATTGATGTACTATTATACATAATTACGCGCGAGAAGAGAAGGGACATACTAACTTATCGGTATAAAAGCAAAATAATGTTATGCATTGTTATATAAAAAATTATGAATAAAAAAACTGCGATTACGACTGCCAGGTTTGTAATAGACATTGAAACATTTTGTATGCTGCGTTTTTATTGGATTTGATATATAATGTACATATTTTTAAGCAACATCGTTAAAATTAGATAATACCGCGAACAATAACAAATATAAAATTTTTAATTACAATATTAATTTGCTCGTGTCTTATCAAAGTGTCTTGAATGCTAATACATAACAATGTTTTATGCAGACAATAGTGAAGTCCGTTGGTCACAAAAGATAACAATTTTACATCTCTTCTATGACGTTTGCAATTTTTATATCCGTCCGGAAAACTGCAAAATATTTGTTTCACCTGCTGCTTGCTTTCTGAAACAGTAATATATATATATAAATTAGTATACAGATTAGATTTTTTATTATATAAATATTTTATAATATGTAAAATTGTTACATTAAATGTGTTATATGGTGGTTCAAGTTGACTTGTTAACATAATTATAATTTTTCAGATCAAAAATTATTCAGTTCAAATTTAAATACAATGAAAAAGAATCGCGAGACTGTGTACTCGTCGTCTAGAGTGGCATTTACTTGCCAATCGATCGTTATGGCGTCGAGATCTCGATTCTCGATAACTTGCGTTACATCACGCGACAAATTTTTGAACGCAGCTCGATATGATGTTCGATTGTGCATCAGCGCGTTTTGGTTGAAGTATTTCGGTAAGTAAATTTAATTCTATAAAGCGATCACACAATGCAACAAAAATAGTTTTGTGCAATAGAAGTTGGTAAATAAAAAAAGCCGAAAAGTAAATTGTAAAGCGTGTGTGCATACGAGCCGATTGTCGCTAAAGTTATATTTTACCTATTTTGTAAAGTTCTGCCTATGAATAGGATCCTGATGTAGAGTTTGATGATGATGAGTCTGGTGGTGACCCTGACGGTGGTGACCCTGACGGTGGTGGCCCTGACGGTGGTGGTCCTTGTGGTGGTGGTCCTCGTGGTGGTCCTTGTGGTGGTGATCCTAGTGATGGTGATTGTCTCAATTTATGTTGTCCTTCAGCGGAAGGATGACTTCCGACGGTTAAGCACATCATTGCCTGAGGAAAGAGGTAACAACTAATATGTGTGCTTTCTCAAAATTTTCATGTTAATGTTTTTTTATGTTAATATAAAACAATTGCGTGTTTCAAATAATTCCTTTTTTATTCCAAGCACTTATATAGACGTACTTATAACATCAAAAGTAATTTATACCACACAGAACAAGACCTTCATTACACATCTATTAGACGTCAACAGCTCTATGCGATATTTAGTAGGATGTCTATAGATAGTTTTTGTTCTTTGTGGAAAATAACTAAACTTCTCGATATATACGGACTATACTTGATTATAACTACTTTGATATGTACAGAATACAAAAGTTGAAAGAGAAAATAAAAGAGCAAAGCTCTGAATTGTTTTCTGAACACTTTTGACTCTGCATGTATTTCATATTTTTCTATTGTTGTTTCTTCGTGTTTTATTTTTTTTTAACTTTTTGTCTGTAGAAACACACATAGCGCTCATACATTATGCAAGTCATATTATTATGAAACATAATTACCAATTAATTGTCAATAGTTATATACTCACCATGATGCACATGAGAAAGAAACAGAACAGTTTGCCGAAGAGCTTCATTTTTCGTCAAAACGTATGCTCCTACTAACAACTCGTGTACAGTGCCATAGCCGTTTTTATATTATTGCAACGCAATTGTGTTATTTATCTTTCATCGAAAATGATTTGCGCGACGACATTTCCGGCATTAAAGAAATCAACGACAACTCGATTCTCTTCATAATTACGTAAATCGCATGAGAAACAAGTTCCAAAAAAGCGACACAATGCGTTAAAATTATATCAGATGAACATTCAGTTGAATGTTCAACAGATTTTATAATATGAGATAGAAGAATACATGATATATATTAATATTAAATAACGACTTTACTAGTTATAAATTTACGCTATTTTCGGGGTTATTGTGTTAAGTCCTTCAGTTTCATTATAATTCTAATTTTGTGTAACGATACAATAATCATACGCAAATACTTATTTATTTATGTCAAATATTGATAGGAAAAGTCACATAAAAGTTTGCAAGTATTTATTTTAAGAAAAATCATATTGCTCGAAGTTTTCAATACAGATTAAGAGATAAAGATTTGTGAGAATTAATTTTGTGTCTTTTTGTATTATAATTTTTGTTGAGATTGTTTTATTACTGCGTGAACTTAATAATGTTACTTTCTAATATTACTTTACTTTGCAAATGTGGAAAACATCTTAAGTAAGTTATTAAATATTTTGTTATCAGATGCGCGTCAGACTTGATTATAAAATCAAAGCACACAGCTGTGTTATTATCTCATATATCGCATTCCCATGTTATTGTGGACTAGCGAACAAATCCTTTATGTAGCCGAACAAGCGATATTGCATCGCTCGAATGACAACACTTGATAAGAAAACCGTGACGAGTAAATGTCGTTTTAAAGTCACACGTGTGATGCGATATGATGGTCGTCATGCCAACACGTGCGGAAATAATTGCGTTCTAACGTTGTCGATGATGATCATCCACGTCATTAGCAACGGAAGTTGCCTCGTAAGCCAGTCGTTCGGCTTCTCTCTGTGCGGCGATCGCCGCGTGTTGTTCCGCGATTCTGTGGTAAAGCTCATTGTGTCTGTCCTTCGCTTGCGCCACGCTCGCTGAGTCCTGCGGAGCAATTAAAGCAAAATAACAAAAACAAACGAAAACACTCGAACGTAAATCACGATTTTGTTTAACGAGATGTTTCTTGATGTGGTACGTTGACGCTACAAGTAAAACCAAGCTTCAAGTTTACTACCCGGGGAAGATTTGCTGGAACGTTGTGAGCGTTAGCTTCCGCAATTCTGTGGTAAAGACGAAAGTGCCTTTCCTTGGCGAGCCTTACGGCTTCCGAGTCGACAGGTTGAGCGAAAGTGTCCTCGAAATTGATCAAAGCGGGATGAAATCCGTTCTTATCGGCCGTGTATTCTACCGTTCGCACTTTGTACTTTGGGTCGACGTACGAATAGACTCCTGCGAGATGGGAAGTATATATATTTTGGTAAAAATTGTCAGAATATATTATAAAGATTCGAATTAACGATAGGATTTAATTTCTAATGAAGCAGATCTACAGAATACAAAAATAATTAAAAGATTTTGTATATTGTTTTCGTTTCTGATTGTAATTACCGTGAATAATTCCAGTTCCATCTCCGGCTTCTTGATGAACACGGTCGATATGTCCAGCATATCGTCCAGCCTTGTACTGGAAGTTGTACGGTCTCGGAGGTGATGGTGACGGTGTCGTCGTTGAGTACTCAGGTAGAATGTGCGATACATCTCCCAGACAAATATTAATCAAAACGCCGATGATCTAAGTTTCAATACTCAATGAAGTATAAGAATATTTTGATAATTAATTTAATTAAATCTGTGATTAATAATGTATAGAACGAAAATTTTCTAATTGCGAAATTCTAATTATAAGTTAAAATTGAATTCAAAATTTGATGAGATAGAATCAAAGTTTGCATTTTATTATACGATTAAATGCACGGTAGATGATCTTTGAACATCGATAAAAAATTTCAAAAGCAACAGTGGCAAAATCAGTTTATTTATAATTGGCAGCCATTATTCTTCGAGAGACGCTTATTTATAGAAATTGATTTATTCTCCAATCTTTTATCTTTTTTTGATTGAACTTCACACTCTAGTGCGAATTAATGCTCTTTATTTTTTCTTTAATTTAGCTGTTTTCCTTGAAAAATAAGACAAATAGCAATATTATCATGTTGGCAACGCGCAAAATAGTTGAGCAAAAAGATCATTTGCGCAACATAATTTTTTTCCGTAATAAACGACATCTGTCGATCTGTGTAATAAGTAACTCGAGATTATATATATTTTATTTGAGAAGATTTTTATAACAACAGTATTTAGAAATAATTTTATAGCACAACAGATAGATCATTAAGAAATTTATATCATGATACAAAATTTATTATCGCATACTTACGATTATGCGTCTCATTACGTGAGTAGGAAGTCCGGATTATTTCGTCGATATATTCACACGAGCGTATTGTCGCTTACTGAAAGGATGACTCTCGATGTGGTGAAAGTATAAGATACTTTCGAAAAAGAGGTGGTGTTTTCTTAAGCTTGCTACACACTGATGCAACCTCGCATAATTATTCGTATAATTCATAACGAACAACTTTGCATATTATATTTACATACTGTTCATACAATTCAAGGCAACGATCAATTATAATAAAACGTATGACACGATTGATGAAAACAAAAAGTTGCTTCTTGTTAAGACACTTTTTGTTTTGAGAAGTGAAATAAAGCACTTTATCACTTTAGACGATAAAAAAAAAAAAAACGATCGTTTATAATAATCATTTCTGCCATGAGTAGAAAAAAAAATTAACATAATTTTACCAATTTTTTTGTCTTCAACTTGATGTATAATATTTTCATAAGAGGAGAGGTCTCTGCGCTAAAGACAAATTTCGATTTTGTAATAAATATATTGTTTTTTTATTAAAATAACGTTGGATATACCGCGCAATCAGTAACTTGTTTCACGCGGCTCGTGAATTACGTTTTGAAGATAACATTCCTGTGCGTAATTGTATGTGTGTGTGTGTGTGTGTGTGTGTAATATATATATATTTTTAATTATTTTCTAGCATTCTATTCTTCTCTTCTTTGACCACTACAGGTGCAATAACGTCGTTTTAAATATTTATATTAAAGAAATTATTTGGTTTATTAAATATGTGAGGATAAATTGTTGTTTTTTTTTTTCGATCTTCAAGAACTGTATATCCGAGAATAACAATCTTGTGGATTGCGTGCTCAATCGATTTCGAGCTTCTTGAAACTTCCCTCGACGCCGAACAAGTCCGTCGCTGACTTTGCCTTGCCGGGTCGCAGCGACTCGTTGACGCGATGATTGGCCTCGTCCTCTTGGAACCAGGAGATAGCTTCTTCCAGTTTTTTCATCTGCTTCTCATGCAGCTCCTTTATCGGACCGGCCTTACCGCCCGCTTCATTTGGCAGAATCTCGAGTGGCACGAACTTCTCCAGCGTGTCGTTTGTGGTGTGCATATGAAGCTGAGATTCATGTTTCATTTAGTAAAAATTGTATATATTAAAGTGCACATTATTACAATCAGTAGTGTTAAATTTAAAAGAACAATGTGCGTCACGCTCACCATATCCATCAGCTGCTTCTTCATAAACGGTCTCATCATATTCAGAATGACGTCTATCACCGGGGAAGCGTTCATAAAGTGAAAGCCCTTCAGTCTGACAGGCAATCCGTCCTGCAGATAATAGAGAAACTTTTTCAGACCCATGGGACTCAGACGGCCGACGTGACCAAACGAGACGTTCTTCATGTCGAACAATATTATGTGACCGTCGCAGGTACCCTCCGTGTAGAGCCACAAGTCAATCACCATGTTAAGTATTTTCATGACGTCGTTGTAAACGAAATTCGACGCGTCGCTGTCCAACAGTCGTCCATAAATGATTTTATAACCCTCTTTGGTTGTTCCTTCCAAAATCTGATCCGTTCTATCGACAATATAAAATCGTTAGTTTTTTACACAGTTTTTGTGATCTGAGACAAATTATCGCCACTTTTCGATTTTGCGTTAAACCGCGACAAAGTAATAGTGATAATTTTATGAATTCAGATAGGCCTCAATGGGAGAGCACAAACACGGTTGTCTTTGTATTGATAAATTTATTTGGATCGATGGAAAGTTGACGTCAATCGGTTTCGACCGGCGATGTGTGAAATTACACGTGGTTAATTTTGAAATTTATATAAATAGTCATGATTGTAATATCAATACAATAAAATAAATAAATAATTTTGAACTATCTTACTTTACAAATACTGGTAATTCGGTACACATGACTTTACGTTGTCAGGACTGGCTATTTATTTATTTATTTATTTTATTGATATTGCAATCATGACGATTTGTATAAATATTAAAATTAACCACGTGTAACTTTACTCATTGTCGTTAATCTGACTTTGACTACCAGAACCACAACACACATAATGAACATAAAAAACGCTCGCAATATAAACAATATTAAAAGATAAATAACAGGTCTCAATAACGAGCAAATGTAAGAACTTTATTAAAACAATAAACCGCAAAGGTAAACAACCGTGGTTACAAATAATATATAATAATATAATATAAACGTTTCGACTCTACTTGAGTCATCTTCAGTACATCAAAAACAAAAAATAAGTCACAAAATAATCCTTTGAACTTTTGAATGCATTGGTATTCTTGATAAAAAAAGAGAGAAGAAACAAGTTCTTACTTGAATAAATTTCCGTCCTAAAACAGTCAACGGAATAAAGTGAGAAAGATACTTAATAAGTCACCACACAATCACACAGCAGAAGATGACTCAAGTAGAGTCGAAACGTTTATATTATATTATTATATATTATTTGTAACCACGGTTGTTTACCTTTGCGGTTTATTGTTTTAATAAAGTTCTTACATTTGCACAACACACATATTTGAATTTCAACCGACATCATTGACAAGGACCGGCATCTAAACTTTTAATATCAATAAATAAAAGAAAAGACAAAAAGCTCCAAAGATTAAAAAAAAAACCAGATGGGAGGCAGTTGAAGCAAGACACGGATGTTGTTGTGCAAACACGTGAAGATGATTTTTATTTCAAGATGTAATGTGTATGTATAATGTGATAACGTTTCGACCAACGGTTTAGGTCTTTATCAAAATCTTTAGTAATATGCTGTTATTAAAGTCGTCGTGTAACGAGATGGACACATGTTAACACGTGAGCTGTCAATTACTGATGTACGAAACGTTATCACATTATACATACACATTACATCTTGAAATAAAAAAAATCATCTTCACGTGTTTGCACAACAACATCCGTGTCTTGCTTCAACTGCCTCTCATCTTGTTTAATATCAACTTTTCATAATCAATAAATTTATCAACACAAGACAATCATGTTCATGCTCCCATTGGCCTATCTGAATTCATTATTTTATCTTGGATATTGAATCTCATTTCACTGGATTAATAATAATTTTGTCTTCAACATTCAAGTTGAAGACAAATTAAAATTAAATTATCTTAATATTTTTCACACTTGCGTCAAATAAATAAACTTACACTGTTTGACTGGCTTTCTTCAGTTCTTTGCTGTTGAAATCCCGATTGCAGAAAAATTCAGGTACGTGGGTTCTAACGGTGAAAAACGTATCGATACTAGATTTCGTTGGTTCGAGTCGATAATAATTGCTATGCAAAAACAGTGCTAATTCGCTGTCTGTTAATTTAGGCAAATGAGGTTGTTTCTCGCTCCATTCTCGCAGCATTTGTATATCCGTTTCTTTCAGTTCGGGATTTTTCTTCAATTCCTCTTCAAATGTCACCAGTTTTATCGCACTCATCGTTCGACTTCGAAGTCAATTCTCTTTGTGAGACAAGAGGTCTCTAAAAGATCCCTGATTTTTATGCTCTTTTTTGCGATCGAAGGAACTTGTGGTAGAACTCGTTTGGCGACTTCGTACGTTCTGATCTATTGCGATGTCGAAACATAACAGAGACCTTTTGGTGAGTTGAAATTAAATGCTGATAACACACATACCTAGCGTGACAACCAAACATGTTTAGCGCACGCAAACGTGTTACTTTACTGATGAGTGGTTTGGTTAAGCGAAAATAGATTTTGTTTTACATTCATTGTAATGCCGCACAGTAATGCGATCAGCAAAAACAAGAAGAGATTATAATCTCGTACTTTGTAATTCTATGATTTGATTTTGAATTTCTATTATTTTTATTTTACGTACGCGAAGATTCTTATGTAATGAACACAACATCGGAAGAAGAAAATTTGTAAAAACTTACATATATTATCTATTTATCGTCGTAGTCTTGATACCATCGGATTTAATGGTATCAACGGTTAGGATTGTTAAATATAAGGAATAATTTAACGTCGAAATTATTTCAACTGATTTACCATTCAATTTATTCGCATTTATTTATAAACGGTCTAATAAAATACGTGCGAGAGATATTTATATCTACAGTTAACATTTCTACAAAATGTTTATTGTGCAAAAAATATATATTGCATTAAATATATTGCATACGCGTGCATCAAAATCGCAATTTTGATTCGATCGTTCCTTGTTTCGTGCATAATTATCAAATATATACATGTATATTCAAGAAGGTATTCATTATAAAAAAAAATTCGCTCTTCAACAACAAATCTATTCATCATTCTGTATCCTTAGAATGACTTAATGAGATATTCTAATGTGAGTATAAAACAACGTTCGTCATTGTCGTGTCGAAGATACGCGTGTTATTAAAGGCACTTAGTCGCGAGTTTTTTTGTGACGTATATTGATACACGCAACTTAAATGACTAATCGACGAGATTTCTAGTTGCAAACGTATTCTCAAACAGATTCTCGGCAAATATCAACAGAAAAACCTCACAGATGTTTTACGAAATAAATATATTTTTGTAGATTATTACAAGGTATGTACAATTAGAATAATAAGAAAATTTAATAATGCTTTGTACGAGAAAAATATTTCGTAGTCGAATTACGGTCATTGTTCGGTAACAACATATTACTAATTTTTTATGTAATTCTTAAAGTGTATATTTGTTATTCACATATAACGCGTTAATTATAAGAGAGATGTTTTGATTTTTTATTAATCTATAATATTGTTTTTTCTTCACAAATCATTTGTTTCGTTAATCTATTGTTAATTTCTTGAAACTACCGTCCATACCGAACAAGTCGTTGGAAGTTTTGGACTTGCCAATTCGTAATGATTCGTTCACCCGGCCGACTCTTTCGTCCTCCAAGAACCATTCGCGAAAATCCTCGATCTTCTTCACGCCCACTTCTCTTAATTCTTCAATAGGACCAGCTTTTCCACCGCATTCGTTAGGCAGCGCATCTATTGGCAAATATTTTTTCGCACTCTCCATTGATGAATGGAAATGTATCTGGAAAAAAGAAAAGAGAGAGACATTCATTGTAATGTTTTTCACGAGATTTTTTTTATTTAAGCATTTCTAATTGTTAAGCCAATATATTTGTCAAGAAAATCTCAAGTGACTTTTACCAATTTCATTAGTTCCTCGTTGATAAGTGACTTGAACATGTTGTATATTGTTTGAAGTATTGGCGACGAATTGAGGAAGTGAATAGCTTTCAAACGTAATGGAAAAGCATTCTGAACGTAAGTTAAAGCTGTTTTTACTATCATTGGATGTAATCGTCCTAAATGTCCGAGCGATAATCCAGTGACATCTATAATGCTGATATATCCAGGTACCAAACCTTGAGTATAAATGTGTTCCTCTAGTATCATCAAACCGAAATTTGTCTCTTTGGCAATGTCATAATGTGAAGGTTCGAAGTCGATAAGTCTTGACAACATCATGGTATAACCCTCTTTTGTTTTTTCTCCAATAATAATATGTGCTCTAATTTTTAACAAAAGATACTCTAAGACAAATATTCGTAATTAAAATTGAACAAGATCAGAAATCATGTAGATAAATTATTCTAACATATTATTATAACATAACATATGTGTGTATATATATATACATATATATATATATATATATATATATATTTAACTATATAACGTAATAAATTTATGGTTCCTTTAAATAGATTAGAGACATAAATTAAGACGCTTACGTAACTTTACAAGTTCGTAATTCTTTTATTATCAGATTTCGGTTGGAAAATAAAAACTCCGGCGCGTGTGTCCTGATGGTGAAATAGTTTTCGATTGTACTCTTTGTCGGTTCGATCTGATAATAATTGCTATGCAGCATCACAGCAAGTTGCAGATCCGATATTTTCGGCAGATGCGGCTGTTTCTCGCACCATTCTTTCAGGATCTCTATATCCGTCATCTTCAATTCAGGATTCTTCTTCATTTCTTCCTCCAGAGTGACGCATTTTGTTAGAGACATTTCTACAATAAAAAAAAAAAAAGAAAAAAAATGAATAAATTGTTTATAGCTTGAAAAAGAAAAACTTTTTACTTCTATTGACGTACCAAAATACACTCTTGTGTTTAAAGAAAAGTTTAGAGTTTTAATCTAATCACAATTTTTTCTTAAAAACGGACCAACACTTTCTCAGAAAACAGATTAAGTTTAACGCGCGAAACGTTTAGATTTTGTAGAAAATCACAGAGTACTGAACACACTCTGCTATGTCGTACCGCGTAAGCTTACAAAACTATACTGACCAATCGCTTCGTATTATCTTCATAGTCAATACGTTAGGAGAAGAAACGTCCTTGTAATTATACATACTAATGTATATAATATGTAAATACTATATGTACATAATAATATACTATAAAATCTTTAGTATTTCTTACGACTTTTTAAATTACTACACAGAAAAAAAAGTGGAGTTGCTTTAATCAAAGTTGACGTCACGGGCTGCCACAAAAATGAATTGTTTATTCAATTGCGTATGCGATTAACACGTTGACCGCCGTATCACCCGTACTCGGGTGACGCTTATTTAAGTGCTTAGAAGGTAGATTGGTAGATATTTCGAAAGTTATTTCACAAAATATGAGACGATTGAATTGTCATAAACGTTTATTAAAAAAAATTATTTCAATGTTTTAAAACAATCCATACAAAGTTGAGATTGATCAGGGCAATCTTGCCGATGTTGTAGCGTTCGAACTTCAGTCTGAAGGGCATCGCGCGTGGCCTGACGGAGATTTTCTTACAAAGTAGCGTGGCAGTCAACGTGTTAATTTAATGTTAATTTAATGTCTAGATTCTTAAAACAATTATCTGCTGTGTATAATATTTGTAATTAAAATTGAACAAGATCAGAATTGCACTAATATTGATGTTGCATCAACAGGATATATTTGAATTAAACTGACACTGTTGATTCAACATCATTTTTTTTTCCGTGTAGTATTTAACTAGTGTTTAATTCTAAAGATGAATCAAAAACTCGTAAAACTGACAATTTTCAGATTTTTTTACTTTAATTGAAGATGAATGATGATTTAAATTTATTGATTTAAATGTTGTTTTTGTTCAATTATAACTTTTGTTTTATAAACAAATTAAACATAAAAGCACTGTCTTTCTGTCAACAAATATTTGTCAAGTTAACGGATGTAGCAAAACTAGGTATATATTCAACATCAGTAGTGTTCTGGTGTTAAAATTTAATAATGGTTTTTGTGTTCCAATGACGGAATTGCACAAAATTATTTTGTAAACAGGTAACTTTATGATGGTCTCGAGTGTGCATACAGAAAATTGATATCGTTTGATACTTTCTTTTGATATCTTTTTTGTTTTTTACATGTATAAAAAATTATAAATATAAATAACCCACACAGAACAAAAACTCCATTAGACGTCTGCTAGACGTCGACAGCTCCATGCGACATCTAACAGATGTCTAATGAATGTCTGAACGGATGGATGTCTGTGTGGGAATATACATATAAGTTTATATGTAATCTTTGAACGGTGTCAAAGATTAAGTACTTATATCACATACTTGTATTACATTTATAGCTTCTTTAGATGTATCAATAATATTGACACTCCATAGTTCTCAAGATAAAATTTGCATTTCAAATTTATAATACAAGATAGCCGTATACGTATGTTAGTCACAAAAATAACGCGCAAAAATACACACAAAGTAGAAAAATATTGTTCGTAAAACACATTACATTTTTTTTCGAAAAGTCGATTTTTTAACGGCTTGCAAGCTCTATCTACATCTCTTTGTACATCAGTTTTGTCAGAAAAATTATAAGCGTGGTGGAGCAAGCTGGAACGATGCGCACGGCACCTTCAAACTCCTGAAAATTTACTTGAAAAAAAGAAACCGATGAAACTTTTGAGATCTATGAAGATATGCATTGCACTAAAAAATATTCTTCAAATATTGTCCACTATCCCTTTCGGTACGGAGCAGCTGAATGTTCTGTATGGCTGGAGCAATAGCAGAACTCTAACTGCACACACATGTGCTCATAGAGACCATGAACTTATTCCGGTGGAAATGCTACCGAACGAGGCGGGCGGAAAGGCAGGCTCGACAATTCAGTTAGCCCGAGATCAAAGTGAAGAGACTGAAAAAATATTGCGAATCGTTAAAATAAGAAACATATTCCTGTTGCAAATACGAGCAATTGTAAAGTAAAATCAATTTATTTATTTATTTAAGAATATCTATATACCATGTTTATTATCTCATTCTTCATGAAAGGTTTTGCCACGTTGAGAACGTAGATGTAGCCATCATTCGTACCCTCGGTGAGAAACACCGTGTCGCACACCATGGACGTATACTTGACGGTGTCGTTGAAGACGTAGTTAGATGAGTCGGTGTCCATTAATGCGGTGTATACGATTTTGTAGCCGTCCTTTGTTGATCCCTTCGGAATCAGGGTGGCCCTTTTCAATCAAATGCATTCAGTTGACTAATTAATTGTGTATTTACACAACTTGTTATGATCTCGAGGTATGATCAGTTGTTTGCACTTAAAACAATTTTCTTTTTTTGTACATATTAAATATATAGCAATGTTTGTGAAAAGTTTACAATTTATAGAGATTCCAATTCAATCACTAATTGTGCGGTCTAATTGATAAATATCAATAATAACATAACACTTACAAAATCGTAAATATTTGTTGCAACTCCTTCACCCTGAGTGGATCTCGATTGCAGAAAAATTTCGGCACGTGAGTCCTAATTCTCGATCGTGTTCTTCGTTGCTTCTATTTGATAATAGTTACTGTGAAGAAAAATTGCAAGAAAGCTGTCCTCGATCTTCGGTAAGTGTGGCTGTTTGTCGCGCACCAGTTCCTCGATCGTATGTTTGTACGTTGTTTGCGATTGTACGTCCGATAGTTTCAGCTCCGGGATTCTTTTTCATCTCGTCTTCCAATGTGACGATCGCCATCGCTATTGGTAAAGCTCAATTCATATAGCAACAATTCGATATACGACCGAAAGTACTTATACAAATTTTTTGTGTTAGAAATATTATATTTATATTATATTAAATATTATATTTAAAATATTTTATTTTTTGTACTGCACAAAATACGCAAATCTAATTTGTATTGTGAGCTGATTGTAATTAGAGCAGCGCGTGCGTGGCTTATTATAGCTTCTGTATGAGCATTCCGCGATCGCGACACGTGTCAAGATTCCGACGTCTTCGTTCGGAATTCTTTAAGGAACAAACAAGTAAAAAACCTATTTAAGTAAGGACTTAATAAGTATATGTATACCTAAATGTCAACGACTATATAATAATTTTTTCTTTGACTCTTCTCTCTGTCTCTTTTTTTTCTATTTCTCTTAAAATTATTTTATTCTAATAATTACTAACAATTATCGTTATTACACATAATTTTCGTTATTACGCATAATTTATTGTGCCATATTTATTATCCCAATTATTTACAGAGACAATGGGACATAGTTGTCGAATTAATTATTTACAGAGACGATGAGACATAGTTGTCGAATTAATTATTTACAGAGACGATGAGACATAGTTGTCGGATTAATAAAATAATCAATTTATGTATTCTTGTTTTATAATTGTTTTATATAAGTCACCGTTTAAAAGACTTATAAATAATACAACAATATTCCCACACAGAAATAATATGATAAAACTTGTGAACAATAAAACAATTATCGAATAACTGTTCTTGTGAGACATTTTGAATCATTTGCGTGAATGATCGCTGCTCTTCTCACAGATTTTCAGATTCTGCTTCTAGATGGAAGCTGTTTGATGTTGAAATTTGTGTCTTAGAAGGAAAATCAGATTGTGTTTACTTTTCTGACATAAGCTGTTGGAGTGATCTTGTTTTTCCGAGTGATAAAAATAAATAAGAAGAATTTTTTTATTACGAAAAGAAGAAAACCTATATTGACACATTAATCTATTTCCAGTTTCTTGAAGCTACCTTCCACGCCGAACAAATCGTTGCCACCTTCGAATTTTTCTACTCGCAACGATTCGTTTACTCGTTTATCCTCGTCAACCTTAAACCATTCGCGAAATTCCTCTAATAATTTAATGTGTTTGGCAACTAATTCATTTACAGTTCCCGCTTTCCCGCCATACTCGTTTGGCAAACCCTCGATAGGCAGATAATTCTTCACCGTTTCCATATTTGTGTGGAAATGTACCTAAAATTGACAAAGCAAAGGTATATCCGCGTGTTCTTTTCTTAGATCGTTTGTTACAATCAATAATTTATTAAATAAGAAAAGTATAAATATAAAATAATTTATTAATTGCGAGCTTACAATATTTATCAGTTCCGGTTTCATTAAAGGCTTTATCATGTTGAAAATCGTGTCCACTATTGACATACTATTTAGCACGTGAATGGCCTTCAGTCGTACCGGAGCGGCTTCTTGAATGTAAAACAACAACTTCTTCAGAATTATTGGATTGCTCATGCGAGCGACGTGTCCGAACTTTGCACCCGCGGCGTCTAGGATTATGATTTGTCCTTGATTGGTGCCTTGCATTAAGTTTTGCGTCTCGCATGTCATAAATAAATACTTGATGGCCTCGTTTTGGATAAATTTAGTCGGTTCCGTATCCAGTAGTTTGGCGAATGTCATAACGTATCCTTCCTTTGTTAACTGCTTCAGTGGTACGATCGCCCTGTTTATCAAAAGTTTGCTCTCGTATTTTAAGTCACAAATGGGACGAACGAACAGAACGCGCGCGTCGCGCATTTTTAAAACTTTAACAACTGCTTACACAACACTGAAGGTTTGCCGTAGGTCCTTCCATCCGATCGGATCTCTGTTGCAGAACAATTCCGGCATGTGAGTCCGCGCGGTGAAGAAATTGTCAATCGTCTTTTTGGTCGCTTCCAAGTAGTAATAATTACTATGCAAAAAGTACACAAGATAGAACATCTGTATTTTGGGCAGATGAGGTTGCTTGTCCATCCAGTCCAACAGAATTTGGAGATCCGAGGCTTTGAGTTCCGGATTGCGCTTGTATTCTTCTTCCAAAGGTACATAATAAGGCGGAATTTCTGCTTGTAGGTTCCTCGTTTGATTCATGATTAACCTACAAGAGCAAATTTTTATTTTCAAGTTTATCATCTTTTTATTTCGAGATTTTACACACTTGAGTAAAAAAATAAACGTTCAGTTTTGATTAATTGTTAACAAAATTATTTATTTTATCGGGCTCAATAAAACTATTTCTCTACACACACACACACACACGAAAAAAAATTGAAAACAAAAAAATACAAACAAATTTTTAACAACATATATAATTTTAAGTACATATATGTGTGAGCATGCATAAAAAAATATTTGTGTAAATTTATATAAATACTACTTACTCTTTCGTGTGATTAAATAAGATAAGCAATATAATTTGAGGTAGAAAACACGCGGTATGTCTCTTTGTATTTTTGTTATATCGAGATTATTTAATGCTTACAATAAAATTTACACAAAAGCAAATTATAACACAAATATTATCGATTATATATCAACGATACAAATTTCTCTTTTCTGCACTATATATATAAATTTTATATAACAGTTTTTTTCTACTATTTGATTATTAGAACAATCACAATCACTTTATAGATAAAATTTAGATCAAGTTTAATCAATAAAAAAAAAAAAAAAATATTACAAAACGCGTCCACCATATAGATTTCAAGATTAATCACAAATATGTTTGTCCTACAAACAGATAATATTGCGCAGAATATTATACTGCTGAGACACTGGCAGCCTGTTACTTACTGATTTCTCGAGGAGAATGTTTTAGAGAGTCAGACCGAGAAAACTTCAATACGCATTACACTTCTACCGATCTTCTACTGCGCAGATTGTAGAGACAACTTGATAAATTTATATTGCAATCAGAAAAGACTATAAAAACTGGAATAATATACTACGTTAATATGTAGTTGTACATGATTCGCTATTTACAATGTAAAGCACATTTTACATAATAATTATTTTTTGTTGTGATTCTGAAATATAATATAATATAATGTGCTTGTATCACACACAAGCGTGGTCCCAAGAAGTGAATTAAAATTTAAATACATGTTTATGTATAACGTGCAATAATATAAATTCATTATAGAAAGAAAAAGAAAAAAAATTTTTTATTTCTAGACAACCTTGATATCTAGTGTTGTATAAGTAAATGCAATTACAATTATTATTATATGAGATCGTCTTAATTGCATATATGATTATATCAAAAAATATACAAATAGAGATGTAGAGTTTTTCTTTTTTGTATCGCATATGAAAGAATTTTCTTCCTGTCATTAAATCAAGATAAATATTGTTTTCGTTATTTTTGTTTACGCAACACGCTTGGTCGTTACGTATTATATGATTAACATAATTATCAAGGTAAAGAAACAACTTCGACCTATATGTGTTTAAATACTAGAGAAACACGCTTACATAAGATGTATGTGACACGGTCATACAAGAAATGACGATGTTGTTTTTTCTAATGTCACGTTCCATTTGACGTCTTTTTACAACGTAGAATATGCAGTTATACATTTTACAAATAAGATATTGTTGACATGTTAATTTTCTTTTTGTGAATAACGACCGTTTAATTGTTTTTTAATAAAGTAGCATTATAATTTTTACGAAGACATATACTGTTTTTTTCTTGTTTATTTTAATTTTAGATGAAGACAGATTGTATTATCATTTATGCTAAAATACAATAGTAACAAACAATATAGTATAACAGTAAAAATTCTAATTAATCCTTTGTGTACAGATCTAAAAAATAATGACTAGTTGGACAGATTGGGTCTGTAAGACCCACGCAAATTTAAAATCGAATATCTCCGCAAAAAATCAGTATTTTTTCGATTTTGTTTTTGAATCAAAAGTTTATTCAATAAAAAGCCAATAAAAAAAAAACAAATTGAAAAATCTCCAATAGTTTCGAAAATATAAGCGTTTAAAAAAATCAATTTTTATTAGAGACGCCGTAATTTTAAATGGGTCTGAGAGACCCATACTAATCCTACTGTCTGCCCGAAAGATGTAACATTCGGACATTTTTTTCGCCATTGAGGTTCAAATTGTATTTACAATTATATTTAAACAATTTTAAATATTTTATGCGTGCAAAAAAGCGAAAAAGTAAGAGAAAAAGAAAGAGAAAGAAATACATAATTTGCGGATAACAGACTCCATTGTTTTCTCGATACAAGATTCTTTTTTATTCGCAAGTAAATTTTGAAACAAACATGCGATTTACATTTAAATGTGAAATAGTTTGTAGTCTTCTCTCTCTTAGAAAATTCTTTTTCATTCAAAGACGTAGCGCTTTGATTTTTTTTTCTAAATGTGTAATTAATTATTTTTAAATATTATTGTTCTTTTCTTAATAGAACTTAATATCTGTTCTTTTCTTAATAGTTATTCTTTAAATATTATCCGAGAGGAATGTATATAGATATATGTTGTATTATAGATGTGTATAATACAACATGTATATATTTTTAGATATGTAAAATACAACTCACCTCATTAGTCTAACCGCAATTGCTGGCATCAATCTTATTAAAGTATATATATATATTAGTATATATTCTCATTATTTGTGCATTAATAAATGTTAATCTATATCAAGTTTTTTAAAACTTCCTTCGACTCCGAACTTGTCTATAGTTTTGCTTTTATCTACTCTCAAAGCTTCGTTTACACGTCCCGTTGCTTCGTCTTTCAAAAACCACTCACGATGATCTTCGAGTCTTTTTAGTTGCTCTTCTTGGAGCTGTTTTAGCGATCTCTCTTTCCCGACCAAACTTATATCGCATGGGAACACTTCCAGTGACACAAATTTTGGCAAGGTCTCTTTCGGTGTTGTATGAATATGCAGCTGTAAACATGTTGCACAAAAGATTTCCATAAATGATATACGAATATTTTGTGAAGATAAAACTAGTATAATAAGCTAAAACTGGTTTATTGCTTAACGTGAATTTTGAAGTCTTTTCTTAAATCAATTGCCGTGACTTTTAAATTTAAAAGGTTAATTAATGAAAACGAATGTATATTTAGTTTTTTAAAACCATTCTTTTGGAACCATTCTTTTCTCTATAGATTGTGCACAGGCTGTTTTATTTTTAGCCACAAAGCATCTCTCAATATGAACTTGAAATGTTCTTAAATGTAAGATCCAACTATCGAGAATCGATTTTTATGTTATTTTATTCGTTTAACGATAGAAACTTTGGTATCGAAATGTGTTCTACATATATCGTTTTCTCACCACGTTCAACAATTCTTTCTTCATAAACGGCTTCATCATCGCCAAAATGATATCCATGACCGCGTTGGTGTTGATGAAATGCAAGCCTTTTAGCCTGATCGGTATGGCTTCTTGCAGATAATAGAGAAACTTCTTGATTCCTAAAGGACTGAGACGGCCTGCATGGCTAAAGGTGACACCTTCCATATCTATGATAATCACATGGCCGCTTGCGGTCCCTTCGGTGTACAACCACATGTCCACCACCATGGCAAAATATTTCATGATATCGTTATAAACGAAGCGCGTCGGATCGTAATCTATTAGTCTCGTATAAACGACTTTGTATCCCTCCTTCGTGGCCTTTGGCAATGTTACCTGCGACCTTGTTACAACAAATATTCATTATTTTCATTAATTCATAAAAGCGTTCACTCATTATGAACGCATTAAATTAAAACATTAAATTTCAAGTATTGAACAATTGCGACATAAAATAGTAAATACAATTTTCGGAAAATGTTTCTTTAAACCATTTTCTTTAAACCGTCAAGTCTTTTGGAAGAGATCAATTAACATTTCATTTTTTGCTCTAATTTTCAAGGATTTTTGTTCTCTAAAGCGTTACGTCGATTTTTTTAAATCTTGTTTTTAACTATATTGTACGTATTTTTGGAAAAAAAGATGTGACGCAGAATATTTCTACAAGTTTCTTTGACCTTATATAGATGTGCTTTAATTTATCAATATCTATTTGACTCAGATATATACATATATATTGCTGTCATCATTATCAAAATTTAATATTGTATAATTTTTTCTAGTAAGATAATTTCGTTGTTTATAATATCATATGCACTCGTGTAATTTATTGTGTGATAATTTATCGCTGGTGATACTTTCTTTCCAATTAATCATCGAAGAAGATTTCAATTAATGAATCGAAACGTGCGACAGTGATACTGTGCATAAAAATAATTTATGTATCGGCTCGTATTGATCTTAACCTCTTGATTTTTTGCATTCACAAATTTGTCTAATTATTATTATTGTATAAATTATCACTTTTAAATG
The DNA here is from genome assembly GCF_002006095.1 of Pseudomyrmex gracilis. Taxonomy (NCBI): domain Eukaryota; kingdom Metazoa; phylum Arthropoda; class Insecta; order Hymenoptera; family Formicidae; genus Pseudomyrmex; species Pseudomyrmex gracilis. Next base: position 877,699 of record NW_018020629.1, read on the forward strand.
TAAATTTTATTTAAAGATATGATGTAAGCATATACTATATATGTGAACTATATATACTAACGTAATTTTAAATGCCTCACGCAATTGCTTCGTTCCGAGGGGATCGCGATCTGAAAAAAACTCCGTCATGTGAGTTCTGGATGTGTAATACGCCTCAATGGTGGTCTTGCTAGGCTCGATTTGATAATAGTTGCTGTGCAGAAATAACGCGTACTCGACGTCCAAGATCTTCGGAAGATGCGGCTGCTTCATGCACCAGTCGTTTAAAATTTGTACGTCGGAATCCTTCAACTCGGGATTCTTTTTTTTTTCTTCTTCGTAGGAAATTCTCTTGATGGCGAACATGATTTAATAATTTTTCGCTATAATAACTGTTTATAAAACGATATAATAACTGTTTATAAAACGCCGTCATTAACAATAATATTATATACCAAACTTTTTTTGTTTTGTTATTTTTTACCTGAATATATGCGTTTTTATCTCAAGTTTGCTGAAGAGAATAATGCTTTGTCACACTTGATGATTATCGCAGAGTAGATGTGAACAATTTTCGAACAATTCTTTAATACAAAAAATATATGAAAATAATATATGTGTATTAAAACTGTTCAATATACAATATATAAGCTATAAAAACTGAAAAACTTTTTTACAAGGTAGAGTCACGCGCTCGAGAAAAACGAAGACACTCTTCTGTGAATCACACTAGCAGGAATACTGTTACTAGTCGACTAGACTAGCTACACTATATATACTGCGCGTAAACATACAAAAATGTGTACATATATTAGAGTAGAGAAAAACAGAGACGTATAAAAAAGTTGTTACTTCTTCCTCTCTTTCTTGCTTTCTAAACATGTAATTATTTAAATAAACTCTAATTAAGTTATTAAAGAGATACAGAAACAAATTACAAGAGAACAAATTATGAGACTATAGCAGTAATCAAGAAATCATGTTTTTTTATATTATTCTATTTTTAGTTTATTTAATTTTATATTACCGTGACATTTACTTGTCACGCTATGTGTTTTGAGCAGGAAACAAGCGAGCTTGCTTTGTCATGTTTACCTTGAGACTGGTAGCACCACAAAATCACAGATGTTATTACCCAGTAAACACAAAGTAACAGTAACGTAACATTAATATTACAATTTCTTAACAATGTAACTGCGATGTAACATGTCTTGTACGTACAACAGTTACATGTTGTTAAGTAAGAAATTGTAACATTAATGTTACGTTACTGTTACTTTGTGTTTACTGGGTTAATACTCATATGTTATTAATAGTAATTAGTTGACAGTGCAAAAAAACTAATTTTGATTAATTGTGATTTTACATACAAAGAATAATATGTATGCGAGTTGATAGTGTAATAAGATGTGCAATACAAATAAAGAGAAATGTTTCACGAAATAATACGGATTTTAATAAGTATACACTTAAATCAAGAAATAGGTCTTTACAACCACATACGTTAAATGTACGTGAGAAATATATATTGTTAATATATATTTAAGATACATTTTTATATTTATAATTTTTTTCCTATGTGTAAATTACTATACATGAATATAAATTGATTAATGTGTATTAATTTACACATATAAAACTTAAATTAATTATTTTACATTCTATATGTAAATAACTGCACACAAAAAATTTTATTTTAAAATTTATATAAAATGTCTACTTATACTACTTTGTATTCACACACACATATATATGAAGCATCTACTTAATTCTTCAAATTTTTTTTTTCATTCTCAATGCAAGAAAAAACATCTTGACCAAGAACCAAACCAGATTTTCTACATTCCGTACAGTTGCCAAATTATGCACAACACATTATACAATAAGAATATTACATTATACAATAAGAATACAAAGTGTCTTTTTCATTGAGATTTTTTAAATTTATTGCACAGTCAAATGCAGTTAATTCATATGTATGTGATGCAAAATATTATTTTATATAAATTTGATTCAAAAATGTTATTAATTCGAATTTTATATGTATTAATTTTAACGCATTAAAAATATATCAACATCTTATACCGCGTGGACAATACGCGCCGCATTTTGCAACACAATATATTTTGCACGTATACAGAGTATGGCTGTATAAAGTTCTATTTCTTGATTTAAAACAAGTTTTATTTTGATTTAATTTATTTCTCTCATTTAACAACGAGCTGAAAAAAGAAGCGCGAACACAAGACAAAAGATAATGTAAAAAAAGTAGTTTGGATAACGTTACATTAATTTCAGTAATGTCGCTCATACGCGCTGTTATTGCCCAGACAGCGTAAAAATTCGAAAAACATAAAGATATTCAAAAAATAGCTAAAATAAATTAGACGTCTCTCTCTTTCTCTCTTTCTCTTGCGACATCTTTTTGGATTTTGCAATCTGAATAATTTTGCTGATCTCAAAAGTGCCGACACAGATTTATGCTGAAAGAGTAATGATGTAAAAACGTGAAAAAAATTTTTATATTTGTGTTTATTTTATATACTTTGCATTTTTTGTGCAAAAAACAAATGAAAATTGCTCTCAGATTAGTTTCTCACTTGGCCGAGTTTAGCGCTACTTGTAGCCATGCTTGTTGTTTGTATTGTGGCTGCGTACAAAGTGCAAAGTTATCGCGCGCGCTTGTAATTTCATTGCTTGTGATTGTTGTTGCTTACGAACGATATCGAATATCGTCGATTTACAGATATTGATGTACTACTATGAATCGATTGGATGATCCATCAGGGCTCATGAAAGGCAGAAAACCATCTTTCATTGGGATGAACGGTACGTTGTGTAGACAACTCATCTATATTTTAATCTAACATAACCTAATCCACCTGCTTCTCTAATTAAATTACAAGGAATCAGCAAAATGTGAGTGTGGGAACGGAGCAAAAGACTGTTAATTGTATTATCTATTTAAGTATAAAATGTAAATATGGATGAAAGGGGCGCGTGTACACAAACACAAGAACTCGTTTCAATAAACAAACTCTGATCTTACTTTGACATTGTATCTATTTTAATCACTTAATATTATTTAATTGTAAATTATGTTATTATTTAATAGCAGACTTCACAAGCAGTTTCTCTCTGGACAGGTATTTCTTGTCTCTGATCGTGTGATCTGTAGCTCTAAAACGTATGTTCTAGGGGCTCCTGAAACCGACGAGCAACACCGTTTACGGTTCCAGATTGAATTAGAGTTTGTGCAATGCCTTGCAAATCCAAACTACTTGAATTGTAAGTGCGAGAATGATCGCTGCGTTCTCTTTTTGCTATTTTGAAAAAAAAAATAATTTTTCCTTATTTGTAAAGAATATATATGTAGTTTTAGCACAACGCGGTTACTTCAAGGATTCGACTTTTATCAACTACCTCAAGTATTTGTTGTACTGGAAAGAGCCGGAATACGCCAAGTATCTGAAGTATCCTATGTGCTTGTATTTCCTGGATTTGCTGCAGTACGAGCACTTTAGAAGGGAGGTCGTTAATTCCCAGTGCACCAAATTCATCGACGATCAACAGATTCTGCTGTGGCAGCATTATACGCGACGGCGGACAAGACTGCTGCAGACAGCTGCCGAACAGACGCAGCAAGCCAATCCTCAGAACAACGGTATTGCTCAACCTAAGGTTCCCTGAATTCGAAGACTTCAGATCGCGACACTAGATCGACACGCTTGCTTTAGGAGACTGACGTATGGAGTTCGCATCTCGTACATGATTTCTCTATTAACTCTGTGAAATGATTCGTTTAGCTGTGTTGCTTGACTGTGATAAATAGGTGAACTCACGTGTTTTTGTATATATAAATCATCGGATCGCATTTTTTTTTTTTTTTTCTGATAGAAGTACACATAATGTAGCGTAGAAAAATTGAGATATTTTTGTATTGAAAAGATTTATTTTTATTATATAGCGGTTTTCTTTCAGTCTTGTTACACATCCATCAATTATTTCGTTTTATACATGTGTATTCAGACGTAGCATCTTTGGGTATTTGGTAGAGGATAATTTTCACCTGGCCTGAATTATACTTTTAAATCCTATTGTATGTACATACATATAAAACTCCGAAAGTCGTTTATATATTATTATACATGTTATTTTAATGTGTAAACGCGCAAATGTCTCGTCTGAACCAAGTGATCCTCCGAATTTTCTTTTATCTTCAAACAAGATTATTTACGCTACTTATGTCTAAAATAAATACTTGTCACAAACATGTGTATATGATAGTATAATCGCTCGTAATTTACTCGTGTGTGTAATATATATTTTATATATAACACATGTTTAATGTATATGCAAATAAATTTGATCTTTTACACGTATTTATATATATATATATATATATGTATATACACTAATGAGTAACATATGTATGAGGAGAGGGGGACAAAAAAAAAGGGAAAGTATTCATCAAGCTTCGATCGATTTTATACAAAGTGCCGTGACTTTTTTTAAAATTTTGCAAACTAATCGTTAGTTTTGTTCTCTGTAAAATTTACCAAAATTCCGTTACCGGCATCCACCCAGTCTTCCGAGAAGAGCTTTTCCCGCAGAATTTGCTTCTGTGTCGAGTCCTCTTCTTTCGTCTCGGTTTTTGCGTTACCGTCGTCGCTATCGGTTTTGCTATCGCCGATCATGCGCTCCACGTCCGCCGTGTGATCCGGCAGAACTTTGGTCAGAGTCTCCGGCAAAATTAAAGCGAGAGCGCCGGATACGAGGCAGAACATACCTACCGCTAGTAATGGCACCGGAACCGGCACGTGTTGCCCCTGATGAACAGATCGTTAATCTTTTGTGCGTCAAATAATGTAATTTTAACAATTCAAAAGCGAGATTCATAGAAATCGAAAGAGGGCAAACTGCAATTTGGAATGCGAAAGCAATTCAAACAAAGAGAAACTGACGACATACCGAGAGCAACAAATGCGGCATGCTTAGGTTGCCGATTTTCGCGAACACCACGCATAATCCCAAGCAACTGCCACGCACCACTGTCGGAAACACCTCAACGGTGTACAGATAGACGATGGAAACGGTGCTCGTGACAGTCACTCTGCCGAACAGCAGCATTATCGTCCACACGAGATCTGAAATTAAAGATTATGCACGTCCGCGGTTAAGAAAAATATACGGTGATTTTATTTCCGTGAAAGCGGGATTTTTTTTTCATGCACGATCGGAATTGAAATTGCATAGGTTTTGATCTCAATTGTGTTCAATTAGCGCACACGTACCGGTGGACGGTGCATCGGCGGTGGTTAAAATGAGGCGGGCCGCAATTAACATGCAAACTACGCCGTTCAGAGATTGGTATATGCACACGGGCAGCCTTCTACCGTATCTAGACAGTACGAAGTACACGAATGTGTACGTCACCATTTCGAGACCTCCCGTCAAAGCGAACGTGATGTGCCTGTCGAGCGGGAAGTTGGGCGCCAGATTGTTAAGTATGTCGCAGGCCATCGCGGATGTCAGCCTGAAAAATTTTAAATCATCGAACAAATTTTGTTTTGCGCACATCCGCGCGAGATCGTTCTTTGTGAATTCGGCAGTAAAAGTGCGGCAATGTAAAAAAAAAAAAAAAAAAGCAGCACGTGATTTTTACACTGATAATCTCACCATTGACAAACCATTACGGCAGCGTATTTCCTCAACTTCGCCGATTCGAATGTGGTCCTCAACATCGAGCTCGTCTCGTCCTGTTTCTTCTCGTCTCTCGCTTCTTCTTTACCTTCGCGTCCGCTTTCCATTTTCGTTCTGCGCAACACCACCTCACCTTCCGCTTCTCTCAAGGAAATTCTTTGATTATCGCATCCCGAAAGCGCTTTTGATTTTCGATTTATCTTCGAACTCGAAGGCAAATCTCTCCTATCCTCGACGATGTTCGACGTTTCCCGACGTAATTCCACAGTGGAGAATCTGTTCTCCGAGTTCGTCGAATTAGCTTTCGAAGCTCTCTCTATATAGAAAGATGTTATTTTTTTTGTATCAGTACGAAATATCATTCGCGAGGATGTGCAAGAATCACAAAAAAAAAAAAAACGATTTTTTTTCGATATATATTAAAATTAATGTTTAACGTACTCGAAAGTTTGTGTTCGGTTGGTTCCGAGCCGTTTAGCAGATTCGTGGCTTCGTCTCTCTGATTTTCGTCGGTTCTCGTTTTTTTCAGATCGACGCTGGTGACGCGCGATTTTCTCTCCGGTTTTATCGGCGTCGCGTTACTGTTCGCGCGTTTTTTTTCTCTGTTCTTCTCCGCTCGTGACCGGGCGCAACAGCAGCAGCTGTTGTACTTGGCGATTCGTTCGAGCGCCATATCGGCCTCGGTCGATTTTCCCTTAGCCAGCAACCATCTCGGCGATTCCGGTATAATCCTGTGTTGCACATATATAACATGCAATCACACCATCTCTTTCTTCGAAACTTACTTATTTTTATCGGGGCAACACTACCCCTTTTTTTCGGATTAAACTTCTGTTTAGCGTTCGAAAGATATTCTGTAAAGATTATCTGCGAAATAAACGTTTCGAACGTCTTCAAATTTGTTTCGTATACTTACCAAATGTACAGCACCGTGACCGCGGTGGGAACGGAAACGGCCAACTGCAGAATTCGCCAGTCGGGAATTACGTAGCTGAGCGCCGTGAGCAGCACGAGACCGATCGACCAGAAGATCTGCATGATTAACGCGATGAGGGTGCGGGATCGCGCCGGGAATAATTCTAATGAAAGAATATACGTGGAGTTCTGCAGCCCTTGCACGAACACTCCCTGGAGACCGCGCAGCGCCAGAAACGCGGGATAATCCTGAAGTCAAATCACGATTTTCTTGACAATTCCGCGACTCAACATTTGCGCGTGCATGAGAAAAAACGCGCGCGAAGAAAAGAGAAGAAAATTTTTACAAATTCTATTTACGCGAAGAGGATACACTTTTTGTACCTGCACAACGTAGAGCGCCACCGCCATTGTGCCCTGCGCGTAAAGGCATATCGCCTGGACCGGAAGTCGACCGATACGATCGGTCAACAGACCGGCGATCCACGCGCCCAGCAGCACCCCGGCGTAATAAACAGTCGGTCCGAGAAAAGACAGGTATTGTTTTTCGCATATCAAGCTCCATTCGGTGACAACGCTACTCTCTTCGAACTCCGTCACGAAGCGATAATCGCCGGAACAGGACGACGCGAGGATCTCCGGCGACGTGGAAGTCAAGTTGACGTCGATCGATGTATTCGCGGCGTAGCTCTGACAGCCGTAGCTTCTGCCAGTTGAATTTTTCACCTACGAATACGCAAAAAAAGCGGGAAATTTTTATTTTTTTTATTTTTTACAAAGAGAACATTCCCAAGAGCTTTTTATTTTTTCTTTTGAACATTTATTTGTTTTCTAACAGTTTCTATATATGTATATAGCTGCTAATAATTACAGAAAAAAAAACACAACGAAAATTCTCTTAAATTCTTTCAAAGATCCGGACCGTTCTCGTATCTCACATCTCTCTCTCTCTTTACCTGACAATAGAATTTCGGCGTGTGGTTGTGAAAAATCGGCAACGCGTGACTCATGGCGACGATGACATAGTTTATTCCGAGCAACACCACCAGAACCATTTGAAAGCAGCCCACTTTAACTTCCTCGGCATTCATGATGATCGTCAACGACGACGACGTTGTCTCCTCCACATCCGCGACTCTCGACGATGTGTCCTCTCCGACGATCAAATCACTCACGTCAAAAAGCGCGACACGCACCGCAGTTTGAGAACCGTGCAAATAAATCTGAACCGATTCGCGCACACGTTCATTACTCCCGCGATAATTGAAACAAACGATTTTGAGACTCAAGGCGACAGCCGCATGTTTCTTTTTCTATTGGCATCGAACTCGATCCACTTGCGGCATTTTTTTTTTTTTTTTTTTTAAGAGAGTGTTAAAAACGTTTACGTCAGTCTATGTCGCGTAATTCATTTCAGATCAGACAGGTGAAATTTATCGTTTATACCGAATAGAATAACTTTGAGATTCAAAGAGTGAGAGAGAGAGAGAGAGATCGCGTCTCTATGCTAGAAATGTAGTTTCAATCAATCGAATCGCGCGTTTTTGTTTTTATTCGAACGTCGCGGGATTGGAGCAAAGTGTCGTGCACGAGGGTGAAGCACGCACTGACAAAGAGAGGATCCCGGGACGTTCGTCGTCTCTCTTTCAGGACGCGAGAGAGGAGCGAAACAGGAAGTCGAGAACGGCGGGCGAGAATCGGAGGAGGACAGTGTGTGACGCGCACGGGGGCTTTTATTGTTTCAATACGTACATATATATATATATACACACGCGTGTAATATCCACGCGTGCGTATGTACACGGGAGAGAAAACGATCTTCTGCTAATAATCAATATTCCCCACCGATGGTTGACGCCAACCATCACCGCGTCGCCGTCTCCGCGTCACCGCCTGGCCACCCGTGAATCGGCTACGCGTGTATGTGCATTTCCTTTAATCGCCCCGCGCGTCATCATCGTCGCGCTTTTATTAAATCGTATCTAATACGAAAAACGTGGATGACGACGAGCTAACGGGAACGAAGCGATTTTTCCGTTTCCAGAGGACCAGGTGGAAGACATCGGATTTAATGACACGCGTTCGCGATAATTGCGAATGATCGGCTCGCAAGCGGCGAGTCGAGTCCCACGGCGCGCGCTTTATAGCGCGGTTATTCGCGATCGAAATTGAAGACTCGACGTGAAAATCGGGGTGGCCGTAAAAGCGCGCGCGCGAGGCCCGCTTTCCCGCGCAATGATAGGTGTCAATCTCATTGGAAAGTGCGCGGAAAACGCGCGTGAATTCTTTGGCGCGCACCTATTACATTAGTATGTATGTACCTACACCGAGCGGTTGTACGACGAGAGTCAGATAATGTCCCCCAACTGGGTCTATGAACTCGGCGAGGCGCATTTACCATGGTCTATATTGGTGTATGCGCGACGCGCGTATGCACTTCTCGTCGTGATGACAGAAAGATACTATTGATGAATATTGACTCTCTCTTTGTTTCGGTAAATAATTTGTTTTCTCTCTCTCTCTCTCTCTCTCTCTCTTTCTCATCGAATGCTGCACCATAATTATATACATATGTATATATATATGTCAAGAGCTTTCTTTGTGTGCTACTACATGCAATTGTTTTAGATATTACAGCCAATGCACATCATTGGTCTAATTACGTTTTTCTTAAACATAACTTGAAAAATAGTAACTTGGTAAAATCGATCAGTAAATTTTGTAAATTTTTTTTTTTAAAGAACAGTAAAATTATATATATAATTTAATTGTTTTATTGAAATGCGAAATTACGCGAAATGCATTTTATCTTACTTATTCAGAGATACGCTGATGTGTAAATACAAAAATTACTATTGTGCGTTTTTGCTAATTTGTTGTAAATTAAAAATGATTGATTTCGGTAGTTTGAAGAGTTTCTCGTCGCAAGAGAAAAACGCTTGTCTTCGGCTTCGCGCGAAGCGCAGCCAAAACGACGCTCTTTCTCTCTTCGCAGGTGTCTAATGGCTACATACGACTATTTTAGAAGTCGACTTAGAAGGCGCGCCATACTTAGGCGGCATTATCTTGATTGCGACAGGGTGTAAGTCATTGAGGCGCGGTGACGATGACGACGACGTTTCCTTCGTTTCTGGAACTGTTTGCGTATGCCGGACTCGTTACGTCCGGTCCCGGTCCGCGCATCCTGCCTTTCATTGGTGGTTTCATCGCCGGGACAGATCGACGACCGAATCCGATGGGAATACTCTCTTTGTCTCTCTCTCTCTCTCTTTCGCGTCGTCATTGTCGTCGTCGTCGTCGTCGTCGTCGTCGTCGTCATTGTCCTTCGATTTTAGGTGATCGCGCGTCACAGCCGGTATCGACATTCCGGACTGGTATAACAACAACGCCGTTCACGGGAGGCTTTTCATTTCCATTCGATCAACGATGGGAACGCATAATCAGCTCGGCGATTATACAGAGCCCTCGTCAGCGAAGAATAAGCAAAACATCAGTTATACATCGATAAGGATCTTTATCTCGATCATGATATTTTACTATTTACGCAAGTTAATGCGTGTATATTGCGTTAAATTATATATAATTTATATATATTTTAATTGTATATAATTTTAATTACATTAACTTTTTTCCTCAGCAATCTAATTGTCTCCGCGAACACTTTGCGTTTGTTAGAAGAAAATTTGTTGGTAGAAAAAGTTTTTTCGTCTTTTTCGTACAATTTAAATAAATGAGAATAAAGGGGAGAGGAAAATATGAAGATGCTCGAATAAATTGCGTGCTAATAAGAATATAGCTGAAAGTTCCATTTGCAGTCGAGTATGACTCGAAAAAGTGAACCAGTAAGCGAACTTTCCCAGAGTATGTGTGTGTGTGTGTACGTATGTGTGCGCGTATGTGGATAGAATGGCGGTTAAACGTTATTATTCCGGATGGGGGAAGGGACAAAAAAAATTTCGTAACACATCGCGTAATATACGGCACGAATGGATGATGCGTTAGCTAACGATCCATGCCGGATTTCATCGGCACTTGGGATTCAGGCTAATATCTCGTGTGCGTTTTCTAGCTTAGCCGACGACGTGCGGGCTCCGCATCATCCTCGGGATGATTCGTCGCGCGAGAATCGTATACGTCCCCGCAGTATAAGCAGGCCAATGGCACAGGGTTGGTAATTCGGAACAAAGGTCATTCGAGAAAACAAATTGGAGAAATTACACGACGGTCGCGAATCAGCGTAAAATATAACGCTCGAACAAACATCAGAGCAGACGTTTTGTATCTTACTTTTGTTTCTTTTAGAAGAAAAAATTCTCATTGATATAAAAAAAAAACGTATATTTTACGCGCGTCCTCGTTCAGATTGTTTTTGTACAAGATAATAAAAAAAAAACTCCGGTCTCACAAGAGACGCTACTGTGGAATGTCTCAAATTTTTATTATTTCACGTATGCGAAGTTTGATATTTGTTTTTTTTTATACACGAATCTATGAAATTGGTTTCACGGATTTTGCAGGCTACAAGTTGCTTCTTCTTTCATATATATATATATCGCTGTGTACAACACACTTGATAGATTTCTTCTCCATTCTACCAACGAACTTTGACCAAAAGGTCACCTTGTGATGAGATTGAATCGTCAAGAGAGAAGATAGAACGTCGACTAACAGAATATCTAGACGTGACAGACCAGGCAACAAGGAAGAGAGACAGAATGACAGAATCGTGTTCGGCACTTATAGGATAATTTCATCGCTGAAGCTCGCGCACGTCGCGTGTCGCGATGCAATCCGATGACTAGCGGCGTCCTTATGGCGCGCGAAGCGCCAGAGAGACCTGGCCTGGATGCCTTTTTTCGTAATGGGTTACCGTTATATTGTAGAACAACTTAGATTCTGCGAACCGTGGCCGATGCGTATCGACAACACGACGTGTTGTCGATTTTGCTTGACCGCCTCCCCTCTCAGTCAAAGGGGGCGAGAACGTGTGGTCATCGCTAGGTTTCCAATGCGGGGCGCTTCTTTTCTTCTTCCATTCTCTGAGGCCGGCGCGTAACTACGTTACTCGCGGTTGGGAAAAAAAAGGCCGAGAGACTCTCGCAGAGATCGCGACCGTGGCCCGTTCGCGCTCGATTTTCCTGTTCCTCAGTTCTGTTCGGCGAACGTGGCGCGACAGATCGCTCTCTCTCTACGACGCGCGAATGCCTCGTATATGCGAAGCACCGCAACGTGGTCGTTCTCCTGGATAAACACCGATCGCTGTCTGAGCAAGTTGTCGTCGCCGCCGCCGGCCGGAAGTGATTATCAAGTGCATTAGAAGACGCAAACATTATGAGAGCGCGGATTATTTTACTGAGTGTTCTGCTCGTCTGCACGAGCGTGAGTACAAATTTGTGTTTTTCGCAAACGAATTTTCTCTCTTTCTGACGGAAACAATTATTCGTCTTTATCGGATCCTTCCTCATCGCGGTCTCGCAATCTCGACATTTATTGCGAACCGCAAATCTCGGTTCACAAATCTCCCTTTTCAAATTTATCGTAGTTTTGTAAATTGTGCTTTACAACAGGTGGCAGATCTTTTTTTTATATTTTTACGATAATTCTTTTTTTTTTTTTTTTCTAGAAATGTTCATGTTTTGAACTACATCTTTCAGTTCGCTTACTTTCCGCTTCAAATACGTTTCTTCTTTTCGAAGCTTCTTCTCCTCGATCAAATTTCGAAAGTGGTTTCGTAATTCGCAGATTCGTTATGCGGAGGGTAGAACGAAAAAGACGCAGCTGTCGTTGCAGAGCAAGGAGACCAACGTGGTGAACTTTATGCGATTGCTGGTGATGAGATTGATCTTCGGAGTGGCTTCGGCGATGGGGCTCGGAGAAAATCTTTCGGGTGTGCTCGGCGGGATTTTTGTGCCGCCCGGAGCAGAAGACTACAACGACGACTACGGCGACGACGACGATGTTGTGTCCGACTTGGGTGTCTTCTAGTTTATTTTAAATCGCGCGTTTTCGCGACGTTACAGGTCAATGCGATAACGCGTTCTTCGAAATTCTGCTCGCTCACACAAAAGACGTTTACTTTAAAATAGACGTGTTCTTTTTTTTTTTTTTTTTAGCAAAAAATGTTCGCGATTCGCATGAAGAGAGAACATCCAGTTTCTTCGCTATCTCGGAAAACTGGATCAATAAAAGGAAACGCGAACATAAACGCGAACAAAATATAATAATTAAATACGTAAATATAGATACGTTAGATGATTATATACGTTCGTTGCAAGAGAGAGAGAGAGAGAGAGAGAGAGAGAGACGAGCTGCTATGTATGTTCCAATTATTTTATTCCTATCAGTAAATAATAACACTTTGTATCGAGTTGGATTTTAAATACAACGCAAAATGAGAAGTTTGTTTTTTTAAAAAAAAAAAGTATCAAAAAACACGCAATGATTGTTAAAATTGTTATTATTAGAGCGGAAAAATTGAAGATAGATTTTTACGTGTACAATTTGATATATGTTTTGGAATAATATTGGAATATACTCGCACAAAAAAACTTGAAAATTGTTCTTTTAGCGCGATAGCCGGATTATATTGACTCTCAACCGCGAGACTACGTCTATATCTTGCTCTTTTTAAGTGAGGTTTTCCGTACCGTTATCCGTTGTAATTTCGGTAGAGCTACTAATGGATGCGCACCGGTTACCACGGGTGAAGATATGGCCAGCAAATCGTTCGTTTCCGCTTTCTGTTTATCCCGTATCGAGCGAACGTAACCATCAATTCCGTCGGTTCTGGTCCACTGAAATTGGTATCTACATCTTAATCGCAATGGAAATCTCTTTCGCATAAATAACAAATTTGGTGGTTTTGTATTTCTTTGAAAGAGATCTCGCGCGGCGAAGACTTGCTAATCTCTCGAAGAAATCGCATCATCGCGTTTATTTAATTTATTTTGACAGGGCACACGTGTGTGAAATTAAATCGCAATAAAAGCAGATATTAAAAGCGTGAGACAGCTTGTATAAAATTACCACGCGAGAGAACATAAATCCGCGTGGAGATTTATTTACCTATATACGTATAGTATATACAGACGATATTTCTCTCTCTTTTTCTGGATATTTATATATATATTTCTGTATATCTATATGTGAATTGCGGTGAATCAGAAAGCGCGGAAATTCTAATGTATGAAACACATACAAAGTTTTTTTAATTTATTTATTTATTCTAGTTTTTAAGAACTAATTTATTTTAGTTTATAAAATGCGTACAAGTCTTGTATGCGAAAAGGCGAAGCGTACGAAGATTTAAGCGCACTTTATGTTTATTGGTAATATCAATAATAGTTTTGACGAAAACAATTTTTAAAGTACATATTTGGAGTATATATTATAAAAAAATGTCGAAATTCTCTCTGGTGTAAATTTTTATATTTTTGTTTATTGTTTCAACACGTATTTTTTATTAACATCGCGTATATTTAATGATGTTAGCGCGTAATTTAATTGTTGTTTATCATTTTTTCGCTTCTACAAAACCAACGAATCGAAAGATCTTTGTTCATTTCTTACGCTGATTTGTATTATGTAATTATATAGCAAATTGCAGTAATTATGAGTAATTATAAAGATAAAAACACGTACACAATAATAATTTACGCGCGAGATGTACGTACTAATGGCTAGTCGAGGAAATCAACATATGGCTTATAAATTAAAAAAAAAAAAAAACGATTATGTTACCACTGGCGTACACCTCAAGTATTTCGACGTGAATGGCGCTGTTTGATCACGTACGAGTTCTACTAACGGTTTCGGCTCGGCGCGTGCTAATTGCACAGTAAACCAATGTCCACCGAATAGAAATCATGGACGCACTGTTGCTGTGTAACAGTTAACGTTTCACGTGTCAAAACGTATCACGAATTAATGTCGTCACACGCGCATCTACCGTTTGCATCGTCGATCGTAAGATCATCGACCTCGCAAACCTTGTAATAGTTTAAAACGAGCAATTGTAAAACAAAATGAAGTAGAGAAAAGACAAAAATTAAATAAAAAAACAAAATTTTTCTCTCCGAAATCTCATCGTAATTTTTTCTCTAGTATAGAATAAAAAATTTGAATAGATGTATTAAAATTTATATACTTTCTTCATTGTTCAAAATAGGGAGAGAATAGAGAAAGAATTTGATGTGCAACAAGAACACAAATTCTGCTTGTAAACTGTGCATATATAAATTATAATTATAAAAATACAAATAATATTACATGTAATTTCGCGTTATCCTCGTATTAAACAAACTCCACTGTGATAAGATGTAAATATATCACAAAATATAGCGATTGTTCTAGGATACTATTTTACCACAAGAAAAACTGAATGACAATCCTCAATGTACATATTCTATTTACAGTTAGATGAACTTCGACTAAACTACGAGATATTTATAATATATCGTCACTATCGCTGGAAGAGGAATCGGTGGAAGTCTCTCGAAGAGTTTGATAGCACCCGTTCTTTTTTCTTACAAGATCTCCCCAGAGGACGTTCGTTCTGCACGCGGGACAACTACCTTCGATCGGTAGAATCATCGTTTCATTCTTGCAAAACATTTTCGCCAGACAGATCAAATGCGCGATCAAGAGACATTTCGGTTGCACGCAGGAGACAGAATCCCTTTCCGTCATAATCGAGCCGCAGAGAGAACAGAACATCAGCGAATCTTCCCCGCGCAATTCCTTCGAAACGATATCGTCGGCTTTCGATCTCTGCGTTCGCTTGTTCTTGCAACTGGTGACTTTACCGTAGCATATAGGCATGTGCAGTGGCGGCGATATGCATCCGTGAAAGTCTTTGGAGAATTCGTAATCCAACCAACGAACCGTTAACGGCAAACGACACCAGGGTCCAACTTTCAACATTTCGGAAAGAACCGTTAAGCAGAAGTCGAACCTCTTCTGCGACGATTTCTTCTTTGGTATGTGCTTAAGCCGTCTGCTCTCGTGCGGATGCTGCCAAGCCCATTCGAACTGAAAACAATTTACAATCCATAATCTACAATCCGTCATTGTTGTCAAAGAAATTACACAATTGAGTTTTTTTTTAAATAGAGAATTATTTCTGAGACTCACTCTGAGCGCAGAAGTATTGTTGGGAAATCCGTGAACAATCAAGACCATATTCCTAAAATCATAAATGTTGAGTATCATCATTAGAATTTAGAAGATATACTTATTCTGTGCATTCTATATTTTTACAAAAGTCTGTTCTCTTATTTTTGTTAATTTATTTTTTATGCCATGTATTTTACACGAAATTTTAGACACACATGTTGCGTTCTCTAGAAAAAATCATGTTTACGCTCACCATGGTCCCTTGTTGCTAGTTCTCCAGGCTCCACCGTGTTTTTTACCAGCATTGTGTTGCTTGATCCTGCGTCTTGGATTCACAGTGTAACCTATGTACGTTCTTCCTTTGTATTTTGGATTCAAACAGTAGAGTAGATACACGCCGAAGAAATGCTCCACCACTTCGGGCTCTTCTTCCATCGTCGAAGAGTTTATACAATTTTAGAACGAACGGTTTTCACAGGTAAATCGAAGAAATTCGACAGCAATAAATAAATGTTTTTATGCTCAACCATTTGTTTACTTTATTCTTATTCATGATACATTCGATGCGTTCTATTATTTACAGTTATGAACACCTGGTGAGTGACATATTTTCGTCAGCTGTTCCTCATGTTCCCAAATGTCTGATGGTCGAACAGCAGAAGTGAAAGCCAACTTCGAAAAATTCGGAGTTCGAATTCATATGTTGACCTTGAAGACCTCTCGAAGTGAAAACGTGAAACTCCGATTTCAGAGCTACCAAACTGAAGAAAAAGAAATTCTCTATTTTGAGTCAAGGGAGTTACCAACATCGAAAATATAATTTCTCCATTCTATTTAATTATATATGTAGTACTTTGACTATATAAGTATGGACTGCTAGTTCCCCCCACTTTTCCCATTTAAGCAATGTATAAGCAGCGTAGGTAACATAGATAAGAAATAGGCACCGCCTTTGGGCCAAAAAGCGGGAAATTCAAATATAGTTCGAGAAAGTAAGTAAGG
>NW_018020629.1:895201-930203 GCF_002006095.1 Pseudomyrmex gracilis
CTTATACGAGGCTGAAAACTGTTTGCAATTGGGGTTATTATTATAACCACCCATCGACCGAAAGCAAGAGAATAATATTTCTAGATGATCCTGGGACAATTTATAAGTTATAATGGCTGATGCAACGCGACTTATATATATATAAAATACTGGTGACACTGGCAAGGACCACGTGACGACCTATTAGTTATTGGCCCAAACTCAGAGTGCGCTGTTCAATGTCGTCTACGGTCAGATCTCCCGACTAGCAGTCCATATTTATATAGTCAAAGATGTAGTATTAATGTTATAGAGATTAGAGATATTCTACATAAGGTATATAGGTTTCTAGCATATTTAATGCTATGTTACTCAATTGGTTTTTTCAATTTTTTTTTTCACCAAGATCAACATTTTTTAACATGTTCGAACGTTCATAAACAAGTTCGTTAATTTTTATTTCACTTACATAGACTAGTTTCAGTGGGATGAAAAGATGATTTAGTTGCGCACATGCAAGAATAAGTCAAACGCACAAATTTTTTATCCTCCACAGTTGTATTTGGTGACCTAGATTACAATGAAAATATTTTCAGATATAACATCGACGTAGAGATAGTGTTCAATAGATTGCTTAAGTGTTTTTATACGCGCAAGATACACATAATAATTGTATAAGTAGATGACACAATATATATAGCACGATTTCACAATATCCGATCACTAACTACCAACATTTAATAGTCGTTTTATTTTGAATGTATATATATATATATTTTTTTTTTTTCACTCTTTTATTTTATACACATAGAATATCATATATATATATATAACGACACTGACTATATATGTACACATATGCACGCACACATATATGTACATATATTTAAATATGTATATAATTTTTTTTGTATACATATATATATATCTGCTCTGTTGTATCGTATAATGTTTTACAGAATATAGTAATAATGCGTATTTTGTAATATCGAATGTGTATAATATCGCAAAATGTGCTCGCGCTCGGTCCGTAAAAAAATGACCTTCGTTCTTCCGTTGTTTCGCAACGATGGAGCCGGTTAAGTTATTATAATATCGCACGGCGAATCGAAATAGCAGAGTATATTAACAGGAAATCACAATGAAAAAATCCAAGATATATAAACTTCCAAGCTCAATATTTCTTCGTATTTCTTCGTTACGATATTACGAAATTCAATTCGAAATTGAATTCCCCGAAATTGAATTCGCTGTAAAAATTTTTCAACAAAATTTTAAATCGATTGAAAACCGATAAATATTCGCTGTATACTTCATTTATGTATTATCAAACGTCTCGATCCCGATAATTTCTTTCTTTCTTTTTTTTCGCGATAGTTCCTTAATGAGAATGATCCTGCTTCTAATGGCGATTTAATTTTTACGTTTCTAACGGTGACTTCTTGAACGTTCTTCTCTTCATCGAACTTTTCTATGAATCGATCTAGTACGCGTGGTTGGCGACAAAGAGCGCCGCGTCTCCCGCGGCGCCGGAAACACCACCCGCGTACTTGCCAAGCGCCGACTCGCTGTTAGCCTGTAAAAAAAACAAAAACAAAATAGATGTATTGTGTCGCCTTACAGTGTAGCCGAGAGAGTTGTGTCCGTCGGGACGCAACTTCATCAAACAATTGCGAAATGAAGAGATAAGTCAATTATAAGGAAGATAGAAAAGAAAATAACAGAAAAGAAATGATAGAAAAAGATAAAGACTTGAAAGAAAAAAAGATATTGCGAAAGAATTTAAATGCCGCTTATTTTGTAATTTTATATAACGTAATTCATAATTTGTATACGTGCAATCATATACATGTATAAATTATATTTACATTTTTACATAAGATGTGTAAATATATATAAACGCGCGAGCGCGCGCGTACACACTCACACTCACACACACACACACACAAGAGAAACATTCAACATTAATCTACTGTACTTACTGACATAGAAAACGAACTGTGCGGAAAAGTGAGATTTTGTTTTTTTAGTAGGCGTGAGCTTTGACGAAGTTCGAGGCATCAGCGGCTTTGCTAGAAATGCTGCCGGCGACGTAATTGCCTTGGCAAGCTAAACCGTTCGCCTAAACAAGCACACATTATACAGAACATGCAAAAGAATTATATTTTGTTTCGTAGCCTTGAGTGATCGTTACAAACGACGACTGAAGAAAATTATGATTTTTTTTTTCTCAGAAAGAAAATTGCGTTTACGAGCAGACGAGTGGTAAGAGCAAACTTGCAAAAGTAATTCAGAACATAAACGTTAGAATGGAAAATTACTTTGAAAGGTAAAACAGAGATCAAAGGCAAACAGCTATTACATCTACGGATGCAGAAGATAAATAGATAAGAGAAGAAGTCAATACGTAGAATGTATAAATATAGAACGTTAAACGAATCTTAAAAGACTGAGCAAACTCAAAAACGTGTAATCTAAAAATGTTAAGTCTCTGTTAAGTCTCAATTACTATATGTGTTAATAAGAATAAAAAATTACACGGAAATATTTAATGAAATATTAAAAAAGAGTGAGAAGGCTAGTGTGAATTAAGAATCTTTATATTTTTTAAGTTTTTCAATTTATTCTCAGCGTTTCAATCCGAGAATTTTATGAAACAAATTTAATTTTTAAGTATTTTTAATTTCGAATCACCGTGCTTCGGACCGTGTGTGTCAAACACTGTTCAAATTGCAATAGTAATTGAGAATTAATGATAACAAGATCTAATTAGTACCAAACAGTAGGAAACATCTATCTCGAAGGTCGTTCGTCGTACTCACCTTGGCTCTCTTCAACAATTCTTGCTGACCGGCAGCGACCTGATCAGCCTTGCCCTGCCAAGCACGGAGTACAGAAGCCTGAAGAGCGCGCCCGTAGCTGAATGTCAACGCCCAGGGTTTCTTCGCCGGGTGTTTGTTGATGGCGTCCAAGTTGACTGACGCCTCTTCTTCAGACTGACCGCCGCTGAGGAAGGTGATGCCGGGCACCGCCGGTGGCACGGTGCGCAGCAATGCTGTCACCGTGGCGGCGGCGATCTGCTGGGGAGTCGCTTTGTTCGGACAGCTCTGACCCGGTGTTACCATGTTGGGCTTCAGCAACGTTCCCTCAAGATACACGTGATGATCCGCGAGCGCCTGGGGAGAGCGAATGTCGCATTATAAGAAACGAAAATGCAATCGTTGTCTACTAAAAGAAAGAATGCAAGTACGATTGCAAGCGGATCAACACCTTGTAAACAGCTGCCAAAACCTCCTCCGTGACCTGTTGGCAACGGGCGAGGTCGTGGTCACCGTCAGGAAGAATTTCGGGCTCCACAATCGGCACAATCCTGGCGCTCTGGCAGATAGAAGCGTAGCGTGCCAGCACATTGGCATTCTCCAGGATTGCGAGTTTGCTCGGCGTGTCCTTCGTGATCTTCAAAACGCATCGCCACTTAGCGAAGTGGCAACCGTCCTTCTTGTACTGGATGCAGCGCGCCTGGAGATCGTCAAGGCCCTGGGTCGTGCATTCGTTGTCGGTGCCGAAGAGCGGAACGACGCCTTTGTCGACTTTGATACCTGGGATGATATTACGCTGCTTCAGCAGCTCGACAAACGGCGTGCCGTCATCAGCCTTTTGATAGAGCGTTTCGTGAAAGAGGATCACGCCGGAGATGTGCTGTCCGATGACATCCTGAGAATGAGTAAGGGTTTAACTTTTTTTTACGATCGTGACATTTCTCGCTAAATCGATAAAACACAATTCGACGATGGATGAAAAATAAAAAGAAGTAAAAAAGTAGTGAAAACAATGTCGTATATAAAAAATTTTATATTATATAAAAATGTTTATATAAAGCTGTTTTATATAAAGCTGTTTTATATAAAAATTTTATATAAAGATCATCTTTTTTTTATATAAAGATTTTTTTAAGATTTATATAGATCATCTTTTTTATGCAAATAAGATGATCGACCATCATTCGAAAATTTGGCAAGTTTTTTGTATATGAATTCGATTAATTCGATCGTACCTTCGCTGTGGTGAAAAGAAGTTGCCTGTAAGCCTTGCGGTTGTCCTCGGTGTTCTCGACATTGATGTCCTGTAAACGTTTGCCGATCGTTGTGGTTGACTCGTCAGCGGCCAGAATTCCTCTGCCGGGCGCCACGATCTGTTGGGCGATCGTGCGCAATTCCTCCGCCAGCTCGGGTTCGAGCTTGCCGTACTTTTCTGCGACCATTTTCCTTAATACGCGAGGATCACTCTAAATTAAGCATTTAATTACAAAACTATAATTAAATAATTTGAAATTTATGTGACAATTGTGTATATCAAAAAGATCTGAAGCAAAAAAGCCGTGTTCGTGACTCGAAAATAAAAAATCACCTTTCTATTGACAAATGTCAGTCCCCGTCGGGCTGTACAGATAAAAAAAAAAAAAAATAAATCAATCTACATTTATAGATGGTCCGGAGGAATTGCTAACTCCATCCAGTTCTTGAAAAGGAATCCGAGATTACCCGGCGAACCGTAACGTGCACTTTTATCGGATTAACGAGAATTCCCACACGAATGTCGTCCAACTAATGAAACGACACTCCGGAGACGGTAATGCCTTTAATATTACAAATGAAACCGACAGATCGCATCGTGAAATGAAAATACGCGTTGATGGTCTCTTAGCTCGTCCATGTAATATAACAGCCGTGAAATAATTGCGGACGTTTATATATATATATATCTCCATGTATACAGTCTATACGTATCTACCATTTTATTTAAATTTTTTTGAAGTATTCTATAAAAAATTAGTATTTATATATTTATTAACGTGGTTTTGATGTTTTATCTCAAAACCAATTCTTTTGTATGTTTTATAAACGTAATAAATAAAAATACACAGTAATAAAACTGTGTATTTTTACGGTAAGTGGATCATATATGTACAAATATACAAATTTTATTATACGATTGCCGCGAAATCAAAATAAAAACACAGTTAAATAAATATAATCACATCAATGAAAAAAACGTAAAAATATTAATAACACATCCTAACAAGAATAACGCAAAGTGTTTCAAAAAAGGCAAATTGCTAATTTATACAATCTCATACCCATTTATTTGAAATTCAAACATTTTCACCGCACGACGATGAGATTTTAGTATGCCAACAGGACATACATAAATAATAAGGCTAAAGATAACGCGCGAGAGCTCGGGCGAACTCGTGTGCCGATGGATTTTCCTCTATTTGCGCGCACAAATTATGATGCATGAAATAATAATACCAGAGGATTGATAGACATAGTCTAGTTCTACACACGCGCGAACACGGATCCGCGCGATATTACAAACTTTCACCTTGTCCTTTCTTTTTATCGCAGAAAAATCAAAGTTCAAACCAAGAAGGTCGTTAATATAACGAACTTGTTGAAATTATTCAGTTATCCTCCGGTCGAGTTTTGCGAGAGAGATTGAAAGGGTCAACGTTTTAAGAAGTTGAAACTTCCGACTACGCTTTCGTGTTACAAAGAATGAAAGCAGCTTTTATTGAAGCGCGCTTGTTGCCTCTCTCTCTGAGGAGAGATCCACGTCAGAGAGTGGTTATTAAAATTGCAACACAGAACAAGATACCGAATCGAAGAACCACGTGAAAATTAACTGAGGGTGTTGTTGCTCGCTTTCAATTAGAATAATTGCGATCTTATCATTCTTTTTATTATAATTAAACGTAATATCTCTCATCTCTAACAAGCGACGATAGACACACGTTCAGATAGACACGGTGTTTGCAACTTGAATGAACAGGGAGTGTTAGTTTGAGGGAAACCAGAATTATATATCCAATCGATTATGCGTTATAAATAAAATTTCTGCAAAATTAGTCGCATTATTATTTTTATACCCCGATCTCCGTGTATACAACCGATACACGGGTGTGAAGACTCTCAAACTTTCGTCCTCGCTACAAAGTTTTCACATTGCGTGCGCTCGAGCTAAAAAATAATCGTTGAAAAGCGATATAAGATCAATTTTTCAAACGTACCCACCGACAGAAACAAAGGTTGTTGCGATTCCGTCAAAAATCAGTCATAATAAATTAGGACGCGGCACCTGGACGACACCACCGTTGGACCACGTGTATATATATTTATGCGGAAGAACGAGAGTGCGATAAAAAGAATAATAATAATAATAATAACAAATTCACCGCGCACATGTCGGACAAACGTACGTACGTAGTCGCGAACGGCGGAACCGTCGCGACAATCACGGTGCTATATCAATGACATTTATCACCGCAATGACGAACGTGCTCATTGTTCGCCGGACGCCGGCCGGATGTTGTTTTGCAATCAACCCTCGCCGAGATGTTTTTTTTTTTTTTTTTTTTTCGCGCGACAATCAGATCACAACGGAACAACAGGAGCGACGAGCAATCATCTCCGTGCATCTCTTTTGACGGATGATCAATCGCGAACACCGATAACGAGAAAGAGAGATACCGCGGGAGTTAAAACGAAGAGAATAAACAGTATATTGATAAAATGCGATCGCGCGCGCTTCGCTACGACGCACCCCCCCGGAGTCGTCGGAGAGAGACCGCGACGGGGTGGTCGGCCCCGCGTAGGCGGGATATCCGCCCGTTCGACTACATCTTGCCCGCACGTCGTCCCGAGACGGAATAGATAGACTCACGGAGACGCGCGTACTAACCGCGCCGCTGCGAGTAGCCGACTGTGTCGTTTCGTCGCTCGGTATCCATCCCCCCGATACGGCATCCTCGCAGGCAAAGGGGTGGGTGTACCTGGCTGCAGTGCAGTGTCGTATAACTGCAAGGCAGGGGGAATCGACGGAGAGGTGAGAAGGGTGAGCGAGAGAGAGCGGTCAGGGGTATATAACAGAAGACTGGTTCTGCACCGTTGTGTTGGCAGAAGAAAGAGAGAAAGAGAGAAAGGGAGAGAGAGAGAGAGAGAGAGAGAGAAGGGCGAGAGGGTGAACTAGCCGCAATGCAGCACGCGCAGACGTTCTCGATGCTCCGGTACACCCCTGAATTCCCTCCTTGCTCACCCCTGAATCGGAGTGACCTGAGATACCGGCGTCGCGAAGATTTGACGATTCGCTGCTCGTCGACGTAAAACGCGCGCGCAATTCACGACCGGTTTTTGTCAGTGCGCGGATATTCGCATAAGACACAGTCAAACACTTGATCTTAACATAATTCGGTTTGAATAAATTGAAGAGTACACGGAGGAGATATATTTGTCTTTTCTATGCGAAGATTAAATCTTAATGTAAAGAAACACTGCGCTTTCGTATTTTCTTGAGAGAATAAATTACGCGCAACTTCTTCTTCTTCTTGCAAAGTAGCGGAAATATAAATTTTCAACTTAGAAAAGAGAGAAAAGAATGCAAGACGTACGTGTAATATTTATTATGTGGAGATCTCTAGATTTTAAATTGCATCTAATATTTTTTTTGTTTTTTTTGTTTTTTGTTTTTTTTTAATTAAAATCCGAGGCAAAACACATTTCTTGCCGAGATTTACTGCCGGAGTATACAGCATCATTTGCTCCACTACTCGTATTTTCAAACGTGTAATATGAAGACATGAGAACACGGTACGTATCGCGTTTCAAATTTTAAATTGTTTGCTTTCGAGATGATAATTAACACGGAATAATGTATATATACACACGTTGTGGATGGTAAAACCACCGTATAACAACAATAAATCGTAATGGAGAGCAACAAAAGCGACAAGTATCTATTTTGCGCGCCAGTAAGTCACCATATTTATTTGTTACGTCGCGGTAATTTTCGATATTTTGAAGGAACATTATTTAAGGGGGAACAGCGACGCTGTCGAGTATTACTTTACGGTCACTCTTGGTCCATTCTAAAAAAACTTTCCGGAATGTAACGTCGCACGCGGTGAAGATGAAAATTTACGATCACGAAGAAATATGAGGCTAGAGGGAGAACATACAGTGTATGTGTGTGTGTGTGTGTGTGTGTGTACATATGTATATGTATACATATATCTCGCCACCGCCGAGAGAGGGTTGCGGGATAACGGTGAGCCAAAATTACGTAAGTTCGGTTTATTCTCTCTTCTGGCTCTGTGTATAAAACTTTCTTTCAATAAAATTATTTAATTGCACACTTTTACGATTTATCGTAAAGGAAAAAAGTCGCTTTTAAACAAAATAATGGCAAAATATACATTTAATATATAATATTATAAGATTGCAGTCTTGTGTCTCTTACAGTAAGTGTAATATATAACAACACGCGAGATGAAAAAAATTGCTTGAATATTTTCCTGGAAAAATTTTCTCAGTAAAATATTGTCCTTGCACACGAGAGCCAATTGTATAAACACAAAACATTTCATTGTCTTTTCAAAATTCTCAAAGAAGAACTCGTCCACTTTTTGAGAAAACAGAAGCAATTGTCTCTTTCGCATTGAATTGCATTATAAAGTTCATTCAAGAGAGACGGGAGAGATTTTCTCGCGAGTGCCGAGAGGAGAAGACAGGATATATATCCTCATGATATACACGCCGCAAAATTGGACGCAATGTCTGCGGTGTTTCCCGCTCAGTAAACGTGCAACATGATGCAATTTCTTTTTTTTTTTTTTTGTTGTCTATTAGGCGCACAACTAAATCTACGCAATTTTTCTTTCTTTGTGAGAAAAATGATCGTGTTTTTTTTTTAACATCTATATGTAACAAATAATCAAATATATTTTATAGAATAAAAAAACGTTAAAAAGTCAATGAAACGATCAATTGGAGATTAGAAAACAAGTGCGCTCGAAAAATATACAATATTAATATTTGAAAAAAAAAGAGAAAGAGAGAGAGAGAGAGAAATTTGTAATCAAAGAAAAATTTATATCCTTGATCAATAATTCTTTGATAAAAAACCGTCCCGACAAAAACAACTATTTTTATCTTCATTGTGTACGACAGTAATAAACGGCCCCGAAATAGCCACAGATTTGGATCGCGGCGCTGTGAACGGGTCTGCGTTGCGCTGTTTTCCGCGCACAACGGTCACCGCAAATATGATATAACATGTAATGTAATTACGATATATGGATCACACATACCGCACATGTAATCACATTTCGCTGTTAATCATTTATTACGCCCGACTTGTTGACACTGTCGAGAGTTCGAACTAATTTTGTTTCTTTAAATTTTTATCCGTAAAATGTAATTATCGTCGATGTCAAAAAATGCTTTCGCGCAAATCACAAAATTAAAAAACTAAAATAATAAACTTTTGCGAGAAAGAATTTGAGAGGGTGGAGAATATATTTACACACATGATAATGCTCATCTCATTATGTTGAATAATATATTGCGTGCGATTAAAGCTCGAGAAAAAAATACGTGTATTGCGCGATCTTATGCAAATCGTTTTCGCGTACAGTAGCGCCGTGTTTACCGAGCTGTGTGTGTGCGCACACGCGAAAACGCAAAAAGAGAGAGAGAGATATGTGAATTGCATCGTTGCATAATTCTGCATTAATCGCTGGGTAATTCGTTTGCCGCGGAACGGAGAGAGCGATTTTCATTCGGAAAAGCGCATTCGTCGCATTACCCGCTATGGTGCCTCCGCTGTCTGGAACCACGTTTTTTTTCGACGTTCAATACGAGTCGATATCACATACGTCGGCATTACAGCACGCCGCGACTAGCCGAGACGGAGGAGGCTTTGCGACACACGCTTGCGCGTTATTTCCCAGCTCGTATCCGAGTAGGAGTAGGTTCAACATCGTTGCTTGCGCGAACCCGAGAACAGTTTTGCGTGCATTCGTTTGTGCGCATGTAGCGTCAAGTCTCTGTGAAAAGACCGACTCGAGTCGAAATCAATCATTGAAGATATACGTGCTCTTTCTCTCTCTCTCTCTCTCTCTTTATATAATTTGTAATTGACAATTAAAAAAAAAGAATAATTCAGACTTTTGAGCTCTTTTTGCGTTACAGGAAAATTATTTGTCGGAAATTCAACGTGTTGAGTAACACGGAGCGCGATATTTTATTTTGGTGTCTCTATTGAGCTTTTGAAAGTGAAAGGTGTGACTCTTTTATTTTTCAAGTGACACGCACACATGGCAAACGTAAAAATTGGTAACCCGCCAGAAACGCGATTTGCACAGCGATATCTACGTTCGGACAGACGATATTTTTACGACGGTGTCAAAACGTGCGTATTTAAACAACGAGAGAAAAAACGTCGAATGAGAAAGTGGAAATTACCGAATGAAACTTTACTCGAAATAGTTCGCGTTACATGATGATTTTGTTTTTTTTGTTTTTTTTTTTTCTAATTGGAAAATTGTAATTATAAAAATAGCAAGTAATTTTCCGTCCAAAGACGACTGCGCAACAATCGCACTTCCGGCTGATCAGCTTCACCTGATCTCATACCAGATGCCACTCAATGCATTCGTTCAAATAATAACTCGCTTCAAATAATAACTCAAATGACGTGTATACACGTGTGTGTATGTGTGTGTGTGAACGTTGTCTGTCAAAATAACATGCTCTTGCATATAGACACCGGATTGCACAAACCGCTGTTCGCGCATAACTTCTAATTTTACGCTATTGTAGGCGCGCGTATGATAAAATATCTAATAATAAAATAATAAAATATCTAATAATAAAATAATAAAATATCTAATAATAAAATAATAAAATAATTTGTATCGATTAACGAAGACCTTATGAAGATCGATGTCCTGTTTGTATTTTGACTGTCATCGATGTATGTAAGTTTTTCAATAAAAAAAAATGTATATGTGTATAATTTTTTATTTTTTTTAATTTTGATTTCTCTTCTTTGTCTTTCTCTCGCTGTATCTTCAGTGTTTGCATTCGATTGTTATAAGTGGATTTTTTTATGTGTCTTAGGATGCTAGGAAGAGAAAAACTTTTGAAGGGGAAAATTCACGAGTATTCTGAGTGGAAACGTCACAGCATTGACAACGCCTTCTGTTATCGACCGCTTTTAACGATGAAGGCCAGAATAATCTTCCAGTACCGCGCGTTACTGTGTCAGTACGCACAAAGGTGAACGTGCCCAGTTGCACGCAGGATTCTTCCGGTACTCGGCAAATGATGCAACTCCACTGTCAAGTTATACATATCGCTTTAACATAAATTCTCTCTAAGAGAAATATTTTTCTAAATGTTCTGTACGTGTTGAAATGACGAAATTGATTTTTTTTTTTTTAAATGCTCACAAGCTTTAATTCTCCAACGAATAATCCTGAAGTCATGCTTCACTTAGCAATAGTCCGTTTTTTGCTTTTCGACAAGTGATTGTCAGTACAATGTCGCATTTGCGTTAAAAGCGCAATTATGACGAAACATTTTCAGATAGTTAAAGTTTGCGTTTATGGTTGCTGTTATTTCTATCAACATCTATTATATTAATATTATAGTACTTTGAATGTGTTGGAAGTACATGAAAGTCCGCTGCAAATATTTCTCATTGCGTTTTATTATACGAAAGTAACACTTATTATATCTATTGATAATTATTAAAAATAATAACAACTACTGTGTAATGTTATCGCTACCAATAATGTTATCGTAGAACATTTTGCAACATAAAAAACTTGAATTTACCAAACTGACACAATTATTAGAAATCTCCTTAAAAATTTTGTCAACCTTTGTTTTTCGACTAGACTGCGCATTTGACAAACATTGCGCTGTAAAAATATCTCGCACGCTGGATTACGCGTAAACGTGTGTGCGTGCGTATGTGTGCGCGTACATCTATTAAGAAGTCTCGGAGCAATGAAATAATATGTACCTCGAGACGATGTAAGAATTTTGGTAATAC
This sequence comes from Pseudomyrmex gracilis, assembly GCF_002006095.1. NCBI lineage: Eukaryota > Metazoa > Arthropoda > Insecta > Hymenoptera > Formicidae > Pseudomyrmex > Pseudomyrmex gracilis. Next base: position 907,079 of record NW_018020629.1, read on the forward strand.
AGAGAGAGAGAGAGAGAGAGAGACGGTGTAGTAATCGAGAAATTAACAGGCTGATGAGTCGCGCACGACGACAGCGGCGTTGTTAAATGTCAGTCAAGGTCAAAGGTCGTTAGTGATAAGCCGAGTGTGCAAAATTTCTAACACAATCGGAGAAGAATGTGACACGATCGATATACCCGAAGAGGAGCACGCGTTTCTCCAATGAACGCAGGGATTTTTTCCCCTCCGCACGAAACAGCGGAGCGAGACTCACCTGGTCTGTGAACTGATTTTCGTGTCTGGGAACCGCCGCGAGATTGCCTTCGTGTAATCCACCTGATGGTTGGAGTGCGACTGAAACGAACTAGGCGAGCCGTCGTCGGTTTCAAAGTCTGTGGTGATTGCGTGTCTATCACGCGCGTGCGCTCTCGCTCTCGCGGGTGCTCAACCACATAGGGTCGTCAATGGCGAGGCGAGGAGGTACACGCGCGATCAGCTGGTCGAGATCGGCTTTCATTTTATTGACCCTAAAACCTGAGGTCAAAGGAAGAACGCGTCCTCTATGTGATTTTTCTCTGTCGATTTTTCTCTGTAATTACAATTAAAACAAAAAAAATTAATAAGTTAAAGGATGCATTCACAAATATTATTTAACAATGTGAGACTTGTTAAACACAAATACTATACGCAAAATAAATTTGATAAATTTAAGAAAAGCAGTCGCTGACATCACGAACATTGACATTTGTCAACGATAAATCACCAATCAATTAAGTTCAATTGGAGTGCTATCAAAAGATCACAAGAGAGTTTATTGAACGCAATCTTCTCAACGGGGATGATGTTCACGGTTGTCTCCACAACGCGCTACGTTACTCGCGCATACCACGTGGTGATGAGCCAATATGGGAAGGGTATCGGAGCGGGGATTCGCCGGGAATGACGACATATCGACCAGTAAAGATGAGTGAGTCCGCGCGCGCAAATGTATCGCACTGAGAACCGTCGCTTTAGAGGTCAGTCAAGGGCACCTTGCTCCGACATTCGTCGAGATTACATGCGAGCGTACATTTTTTTTTCAAAGATCGCCTAAGGTTAACGCACTCGCGTGCGCGCGTCACCACGCGTTCGGACGTGCCTCCTTTTTGCCTCGATCGTTGGACCTATCGCGTGTAAAAGTCCATTGATAAAAATGGGCTCGACCCTCGAACTTGTTCACCTTTGTTCTTATACTTACCAGTGAAACGACGAATAAAGCGATAACTTTTTCGGACTTTGTGACGAATCGACGTTGCCGAGGTTTTAACACATTAGTCAGTGAACTCGAAGATAGAAACAAACTGTTGCATAGATTTTGACAGCGATAATCTGTTTTGTACGACAATATCGCATTCAACGTTCTATAAAGATTACATTTCTCAACCGGAAAACAATGATTTCGCAAACACTGCTCAAACGTTGCGCGAACAATTGTTTTTATAACAACTTTAATTATGTGATGTTCTTACATCAATCTCAAATAACGTCGACGATCGTTGAAGCGCGTGTATCGTTCTTTGCGAGTTAACGACGCTTCGGAGCACAATTTGGCTCTTTTGAGGAGCATCTCTTGGGCTTCTTCTACCTTCTCCGGTTTGTTATTCCAAATTCTTCTCGCTGTATCCTACGAGAAGAGAAATGTCAAAACTGAAGTATTCTCGATTATTCAACTACTTGAACTGATTTTACTTGAAATTTCCTAAACAAAATTTGCAAACAACAGAAAGAAAATTTACGTAACAAATTTTATTTTCAATACATTCTAATAGATATGCGTCGATGATGAAATTCACATGCACCTGCAGAGCACGTCCATAGCAGAAACTGAGTCTCCATGGTTTCTTATCGTTGCACACGTTAATAGCGTTGAGATTCAAGATGGAGTTCTCGTCGGTTTGGCCGCCGCTTAGAAAAAATATCGCCGGAACTGCAACCGGAACTGTTCTCTTGAACGCTCTTATCGTGTATTCGGCAATGATCTGGTGTCGCGAATCAATGTATCAATGTATTAACGTCCAAGTTTTTACTTCAGTATAACGAGAATATTATCGCAAAACCCGTAATTCTCCAACTAACGTGATTACGACATACCTGTGGCGTGAATTGGATCACGTTCGTGATTCCCGGCAACACCATCGCCGTCTTCAGTATCATCCCTTCGAGGTACACGCGGTGCTCGTTCAGCACGCGGAACAAGATGGACAGCATCTCCTCGTGAACCTGCAACGCCCGATCGATATCGTGTTCACCTCTGCTGAGTACTTCCGGTTCCACTATAGGGACCATCCGCGCGCTCTGACAGATACTGGCGAATCTGAACAAGACGAGATATTCGAAAATACGTCGGCTAAAACATTTCGCGTCGCGCGAAAAAAATGGGACTTTGGCTCAGACAAATCTACATATTCCTATGCATCGCATTTTACTTTGCACGCGTGAATAACTGACGTTTCTACAATCTCATCAAATGTGAATCTTAGAAGGCCAGTTGTTCGAGCCACCGTTCTCCGATCACGTTAATCAGATCCGATTAAAGTTTGACGACCGTGATTGGTCAATTCGGTTGATCGATCAACGCTATTCAATTCTACCGGACTAAAACATCGGCCGAGTAATTTAAAACTTTCCAAAGCTGTTCGATTTATTTTAAACTCGTGACAACATTTAATGGCTAATTAACATAGAAATTAGGTTCTAATTATTATTTTATTATTATTGTTTTTTCTCAATACATTTCTCGACTTCGTACCTTTTCCGATTACTTTCTATTTGTTTCAAACATTTGAAATTATTTTGTAATATCGTCTATCGATTTCGTGGTCCATTCGGTTGCGAAATTTATTAGCTACAATGTGAACAGCTCGGGAAATGTACATATAATCGGAGATGATGTAAAACTGGTTCTCTCTTACTGATAATATACAACATTAATCTTCATTTAAAAAATCAACAAAGCTTGTTCCGACAGACATAGGGAAAATGTTTTACTGTGATTCCGCGCGTATCAAGTCTAAACACCTCGCAAGAACGTTTGCGTTAGTGGTCATGGCCAGCCGGCTGGGGCGTTGCTCCGAGATGGAAAAGACGCATCTCCACTTGGCAAAGTGACAGCCGTCCTTTTTGTAGCGAACGCAATTCCGATGCAAGTCGTCGAGACCCTGCGTGGTCGTCTCGTCTTCGGTACCGAAGAGCGGCACTTGGCCTTTGTCGACCTTCACGCCAGCCAGAATCTTTCTTCGGCGCAGGAACTCAACAAAATCCACGCCTTCCGACGTTGTCTGATAAATCATCTCGTGATGCAGAATCACGCCGCTGATGTATCGCGAGAGCTGCAAATAAAATAAAACACAAATCACGCGTATAAATGTTAATTGTCAACTACTGCACGCTATGAGTTTCTGAAAATTCATAACACAAGATCTAGTACTGTCTGTATATTTGAGGTTTTTATTGCGAATAGAATACAGTTATTGTTATTGTAAACAAAAACTTTTATCATGTTTTTTTTAGCAACCTTATTCGCAGACAGCAGCATCTCCCGATATTCGCGTCTCTTGGCCTCAGTGTTTTCAGCGCCGATCTCCTGGAACTTCTCGTCCATAGCCGACGGTGACTCGTCGCAGGCCAGCAATCCCTTTCCGGGCGCGGCGATCACTTCGATGATTTTCTCAAGCTCCAAGCGGAGTGCAAAATCGAGTTCGCGTTTGGTAACGGATGAAAATATCTGTCACGTATATATGCGCGAGAAGATTGGTGTCAGTTGAAAGATGCTCTTTGCAAGAGCAAAATATATTTGGAAGATAAATATTATCTAATTACTATTCCTTTTCGAAAACAATTTCACACTTTTAATCAATGTTATTAATTAACTTTGACGTCATGTTTGACGTTTAAGTTTCAGCTGCCGATACGTGCGAGAAAGTCTAAAGAGTAGAATAAATACATTTTTTAAACATTTCGATAATACAAAACAATCTTTACGAAACTGAAACAATTTGCGATATGACGCGAGATTGCGCGAGGTCTTGTTTACTTCACATAACCACTCTCTCGGTGATAAACGTAATCAATCTGTGTGAAAATAACGAGAGAAAACATGTTTACTTATTTATCTGCAGTTACTTATTTTTAACTCTTTCGAGTCCCGGATGAGTGACAAACGCATAAAAGCTGTGATAAAACTAAAGAATATCGAAAAAACGAAAGTAAAAAAACATTTTCATATAAAAATTACCTTGCTTTTGCAGCAACATTTTGGTTCCAATTGCATCATTTGTCAACGTTGATAGCGCATAATATGCTTCAGAATTTATCTGTCATATATGTATACTTGTGTGTTTGATTTATAAATTTTATAGATTTGTCACATGATTGGTAAATAAATACGAGACAATGTTTTGTTACACATAATTAACTTAATTTTCATTCATAAAGATGAGTGCAATAACAATCGATACTTTTTAAAATAGCGAAGTGAGTAGCACATTCGAAAATTTAAATTTAAATATGTGTACAAAATTAAACCTCGTTTTCGTCACTTACCGCCAAGGATATGTTCCAAAATCCTTAGTTACTATAAAATGTTATATTTTAAAATAACGTGTACTATTCCGCGCTATGTCCACAACGTGCGGTTCTACTCTGTTCACATTCTGAAAGGTTGAGTTCACATTTTGACGACTGATCAACTTCACTATCCTGACCGATAAAGTTCACATCCTGATCGGTTAGATTCGCTAACCGATATTTAGATCACTTAGGTCGGTTAGGTTCACACATTTTGATCGGTCAGGTTCGTGTAATCACCGATCAGTTAAGTTCATATCTCGGTTAGGGATCCGTATCTCGATAAATTAAAAATAAACAAATATAAAAAACTCAGACCTCGGCAATACCTCCGACTGGGTGGTTGGGCGCAGGGCTATCTTATCGCAGCGTGGTTTCGCGCCGATAAGACGTTTCCGATACCTGGTTTTTGTTAAACTTTTTTTTAAACCTGGCACGAAATAACTAGAAACTATATACTTTAAATGTATGTTAAAAAATTAATTACGAAAACGGAGTTATTTCGCACCGGCAATATACCTCCGATATATAACTTTTCTTCAATAAATTGTTTTGAAATCCGTTTTCTGAACGCATCCAAAGGTTGATTGAATTTCTAGTTGGAGCGATACGTATGGCGGAAGAACGAAGAATTGTCCAATCGGGAACAGAAACGAGCAATTTCTACGTTTGACGTATGAGGGAGGGTCCGTTGTTGTGTATCGTGCGATATAATGAAAAGTGAGGGAAGTTACTAAAATGATCTATGATCTTATTGGTCAGCAACTAGTAAATTTGCTCTTACTCTTTTGTAATTTTCATTATTTGTTCAAAGACGCGTTTCTTAATCAATTTTGTTGAGACAACAAGAGATGATTAGTATCTTTAGAGATGATGCGCCGGTCTTTGCTCTTCGTTAAAATAGACAGAGATGGAATAATGCGCTTCGTAGCATTTGCGGCGCAATGTGAACTCCGTATTTGGAAATCGGTCTTGAGTACGGCTTCTTGGTTTGAAAATAAGCAAGTCGTAGTCGTACTAGTCGTACGTAGATTGATGTATAATAAATGGAAGCATCGATGAGAAGGAAGTGTGTGCTCGTTTGACGATTAGTTACTTATAGAAGCGAATGAACTGCAACAGTTTGTGGATAAATTTCATTATTGAGATAAGACAAGGGGGAAGCATAAAAGACAGACCACCATTGACCACAACGATGGGCTGTAGCATACAGTGATTATGACGGAGGTTATATTTTTGTAGCGGCTTCTGAGTAAGTAAGCACGTAGAAAGATTTTGGAATGTAGTTTTTACGAACGATGGCGTTGAATGATAACGAAATCGACACGTTGCATTTTGTGATAAAAAGTTTGTTTTAAATGAAACAATTTTACGAAGCTTTGTCGCACGTGCACACACACGGTCGCGCGAGCGCGCGCGTACGTGTGTATGTATGGGAGGAGGAAAAAAAATTTACTTCGAGAATAATATGAAAATTATTTGATGAAATATTTACATACTTATAATTGTGTGAAAAAGAATGTAAGCTATATTTGTTTAATTGTTTTGATAGATTACAACAGTAATGAGTAGTTTGGAAAAGTTCGCTATGGATGTAGAACCTGAAAAAAGGAAGGAGAGCAAATTGAAGAGACCATCAACCTCTTCTTCCAATGATAATTCTGATAATAATAAAAAACGACGAAATATGTGTAGCAAAGATAAGAGGAAAAAATCAAAAAGCAGAAGTAATTCCAATAGCTCTAGTTCTTCCAGTTCTTCAAGTCTAGAAAAAAATACTCGTGTATCGAGAAGGGACAAGAGAGAAGACGAAAGAAACAAGAATGTAAATGAATATAGAGCTAAGAAGTATGAAAATGGTAGGGACTTTGGACGCAGTGGAAGCAGCAATTACAGATTTTACAAAAGGAGGAATAACTTTGCCGATCAGAGAAATTATAGAAATCATTCCCAATTTTACAGAAATACTTATTACAATAGGAACAGAAGGGAAGGATATAATAATAGACATAGAACATCTGGTTATCACAGACCAAGGTTATATGATTATCAGAGATATTCTGGCAAGGATGCAACTAGTCAGTCTATACGAGAGAGCAGTTCGAAGGAACGTGCAGATCGATCAAGAACTACCTCTAAAACAGAAAAATCTGACTTAATGAAAAATAACACAACACTTGATCAAGAAAAAGAGATAGAAAAAAAACCAGCAGACATGGTGCAAGACAAAGAAAATCCACTCATAAAAAGTCACAAAAAGTCAAAGAGAAAACGATCTTTGTCTACATCTAGTTCGTCAAGTGTCAGCAGTAGTAGCAGCAGCTCAAGCTCCAGTAGTAGCAGCTCCAGTAATAGCAGTAGCAGTGATACTGGCAGCACCAGCAGTAGCAGTAGTACTGAAAGCTCGGAAGACGAAAAAAAGCGAAAGAAAGCCAAGAAGAAGGCCAAAAAATTAAAGAAGATTATGAAAAAACGAAAGAAGAAGAAACGAAAGATGAAAAAGAAATTAAAGAAAAAGATGAGAAAAAGTGCGTCTAAGAAAAAAGGACACAAAAGATCTAAAGAGAGTAAAGAAAGTCAAGGCGGTAAAGAGATCACAAAAGAAATCGAGGCTAAAATGACAGAAAAATCGAAAGCAATGGCGCCTATGACAAGAGAGGAGTGGGAAAAAAGACAGAGCATTATGCGCAAAGTTTACGATGAGGAAACAGGAAGATATAGGTAAATATTATAGTAAAATAATAAAGAAATAAACTGATGTATTGAAAGCTGATGTGTACTTAGAATTTATCTTATTTAGATTTTTTTTAATATAAAAATGTGAATATTTTTATTTAGATTGATAAAAGGAGATGGAGAAGTATTGGAAGAAATAGTAAGTCGAGAAAGACACAAGGAAATTAACAAACAGGCTACCAAAGGAGACGGAGAATACTTCCAAGCGCGTATAAAAAATGCGATGTGAGCTATTTTTTTATAAAATTGTATTCTGATCGCAAGTATAATTTTAATATCTTTATTATACACCACTTGCATTCTGTTTGTGTCACATATCAACGTCAAAATAATTATTTCAAACACATTTATATGAAAAGTATGCAGATATATAAGAATTAAATAAATGATTGTAACCTGTGCACATAAGTAACAAATGTTTTGTTAAATTTATAACTTTTTTACAGTGTAGTTCACAATTCGATGATGCAAAATCGTAAATATTAGAAATAAACTTTTATTGTACATCGAATTTATCTCATCTTATAACACTCGTCTCGAGGAAAAATAAATTTAAAAAAATATATTCGTATATGTTAAATAAATTTTATTTAAAAAATTTAACACAATTTTCTAAATATTAAAAAAATTTATATTTTTCATGATCTGTGTAAAATATGTATTCTTATATGTTGAATAAATTTAATTTTAAAAAGTTATTTAACATATAAACTTTCTGAATATTTTATTAAATTTATTTTTCATGTGAGTTATGTGAACAAACATTGATAGTATTGGGCTTTATCAGTGACCAGAATGAAATGTGTTTATTATGTGTTTATTCTCTCTTAAGACTTTGAGATATTCGCGCTGCAGCCATCTTCTGACGTTGTAATTCAAGATGGCCAAAGTAACTATGGAGGTCGATCTGATTGAAAACAATTATATTTTTGTGTGTTTAATGTTGCGCAAAAGATATATGTTTGTTTTTTCTCAGAGAAACTTTTTCCTGTACAAAACTTTGTACACATGTTACTGTGTAATAACTTATATGTCAATAATGCATTTTAGACATGTACAGTAATACTTCATTAATGAGAACAAAATGTTTTCCGTACGTCCTTCATTCTTTGTAGCATTTCTTCCATGTTGCTTTTCTGAACAGAGCCAAAATCATCTTTGTGTTATTTCAAGAAGACATTATTTCACTCACACTCTATCTTGTTAAACAATTGTTTCTAAAATTACAGTTTCGTATACACTTTTAACGAGGTACTACTGTATATATTGATAAGAACGCAAATATATTTTTTTTTTTTTTTATCAAGCGTCGGTGGCAGTTATAGACGTTCCGCAAGATGTCGCATATAGTTCATGATATCCGTGTGAATCGAGGAAGTTGGTATGTGGGATTGTCTCGTCTTTGTATTTTATTTCTTTTTTTGACCAATAAAAAACTCAGCGTGAACTGAAAACCAGATAATATCAATCTCTCCATCTTGATCCAACTCACATCCTAATTCCGCATTTCTTTTGATATATCAGACAAATATCTTCATCTTGTGTTATTTCATCTTCTTGTGAATAACTTTCGATTTTTTGTGTGATTAGAAAATTTACATTTTTAACTTCAAAGTACACACACGATCATGTCTGTCTATGCAAGCTACTCATTTGTTTCAACATTTTTTAATAGATTGTCACTCGATTCTAATTAACGACTCACCGATCTTACGAACTATTATTTCAATTTTTTAAGGCAAGGGTAAAGAAGCAGAGAGATAACACATTATATATATATGTATATAAATAAACTCATGTGTATCAAGATAACAGGTTTTTTCTTTAGCTTCTCAAGTATTGCGTACGTTCATTTGTGGCAGAAGAGTACGTACACTTAGATTTTGTAACATATTTTTTATGCGCTAACTTTTTTTTTAATTTCGTGTTTGTTGCATTTCTCCTCTATAAATGCGAATTTCAAAGTTGCACACGCCCGATCATACGTTGTGTAATTAATAATAATTTTTTGTTATTGTGTCACATCTCTTGTGTCATCTTTCAAATTTCTCCGAAATTTTAATTTTCTCCGATAAGAGAATCTCATCGTTTCGCAGTGAGAAAAATTAGGTCATAATTTTTATGCGCAAATTCCACGTGAGAATCCTTTTTCACTCTTAAAAGAGAAATTACATGGTCGACCTCCTTGATTATCAATTTCAACGCTTCGTAAACACTTCGTCCGCGATGAAGAGAGAAGGAACCGATCACGCGGCATTTGAGTTGTAATAGTGCATCCGTTCGCTGCGCGAGAGATACGCGTACCAGTAGAAGAGATTGATGGCGAGGAAGAAGAGAGGAAACACCACGCGACTCGCGCGATCAATCTTCGACACCGAGTTGTACCTGGGGGCACGTCGTCGGCGTCGTCGCCTGGACGTGGACGACGTTGTGCGTCGAGACGGCGGTGGCGGCGGCAAAGTTCGTCGCGGAGATGGGCTACAGCTTACACAGGATACCTGCCAATGACCGGCCACAGCGGAATCCTTATTTGGTATCGAGATCGCCGACAGCGGTATCACCTCGATCGTGCTATCGTTGCTCATCGCAAAGCGATTTCCGCGTCCTCGCGCACCGGAACTCGAAGAGCTCTTCCTGCGAGTCTGAAATCATTTTTGTACAAACGAGGCGAAATGTTAATTTTTTACAGAACAAAACATTTTTTACAGAACAAAAGGTGATGTTATTGTATTCTAAAAGAAATTTATTAAAGAAAAATTTTTTTTAAATCGAATTGTTACATAGAACAAGAATATATTGATGGATTTCTCTACAAAACGATTTTAAACAATTTAGAACTGTTCTGCAAAGTGATCCATCGATGTAACAAGACTAACGTGTCAATTAAAACATATAAATTTAAAGAGGTGGAAAAAAGACAATCAGTAAAATCGATAATTTTTTTGAAACGACGCGTTTACCGGTTGACTTCTCGCCGGTCTTCTGTCCGCGTCTTCTTCCTCGCTCGAGCTTTCGGTTTCGCTCAAATCCGAACTGAAGTAACATTCGCCCGAACCGTACTTGGTGAAATAATGCACCACCGCGAACTGTATGATGGTGGCAAAGATAAACGCGAACGAAAGAAAGACAAAGAAATCCAGGGCAGTGGGATAAGGAACTTTCGGCAGGTCGGTTCTGGCTTCGAGCCCCAAAAATGTCATCGTCAACACAGTAGTTATACCTGAAACAAAAGAGGTACAATATATGAATCGATGAAACCACCCTCCATATAAGTACATACTTATAGAAAATAACAGATAATAAATTAATAACTTGAAAATTATAATAATAGATTAAAAAACTTAAAAAAAAAAAATAGATAATAAACTTAAATACTAATGTAAATATTTTGTAGAAAAAAAAGCGATTTTATACAAATAAAACTGTGACGATGTGTTATCGCAAATTATATAGTTCGAGGATTTGGAGATACGCAACTGTACGTTTCATAATGACACAAAAGGCAGATGTTGCTTTTGATTGTCGGTGCGGCAAAGTTAAGCTTAACAAAGCCGGAAGTTGTTGGCGCGCCTTTGCGACGCACTGAGAAATGCTTGCACGTTAAATTATGCGGTTTGTGTGCTTTCGCGCTTGCGGTTATAGCGCACACAGATTTCCTTTTGATGCAATTTGTTCGCGCCGCGTTAAATTCGCTCACACGTGTTTGCACCACGCATCTCTCTCTTTCTCTCTCTCTCTCTCTCTCTCTCTTTCGCGAAACGTTTTACGTATGTACAATGTATAATATATATAAAAGCGCGGCTTTTGTATATCGCAACGCGGACGAGAATTTATCAATAAACGCTTCAATTATTTATAATAAGCGGCTTTTTTTTTTTTTACCAAGCGAAACTCGATCGGCGGTAGCTTCTCTGTTCAACCAGAAGGAGACCCACGACAGGACGACCAGCAGAATGCAAGGACCGTACACCTGTATCAGGAAGTTACCCATGTGCCTTTGCAAGTGGAAGTACACCAGGAGCATCGAGTACTCTGAAATATATTTTATAATTTTTATAACTGAGAAATAGAATATGCCCATTGTATAACTCACGACGTTTTCTCGCGAATGAATGAAAATATTTGAATAACTGTGCTTTCGACAAAAAAAAAAAAATCCAAACACAGACGGTTCAAACAAACCGATTCGAGCGATTTCTCATTCGGCTTGCGATCGCATCACTGCAAAATATTTTCAAAACAAATACAAAAAAAAATAGTTTTTTAGAAGTATTTAAATATACGGATTTCTTCTGTCGAGATTCAGAAAAAAATAGGATTTTCGTTATTATAGCAACGAGATCGCGATCGAAAATGTAATTGTTGCGACGACCGTTCTTCCGACGACGCTATTAATCGAATCTCTTCAACTCGTCGTCGAATCCGCGTTGACCTGACGACTTGCGAAGCGAGTTTTCCGCCAATAAGCGCGCAATCAAATCAGAGACGGAGGCCGAGGAGCGGCTGCTGTCTCGCGCCACCCCCGTTTTACTAATCGATAATAATCCAATTAAAATTCGCAACCGAATCTGTGAATTTTCCAAGTTTTGCTGGCCACTGACGACGGACAATAGAAACTCCGGCAAGAAAGGAGAGAAAGGCAAGGAATCGTCGTCTTTCAAAGGAGACTGCAATTAGTCGTCGCTTCTACACGTCGACTTACGGCACAATCCTTCCCTTGTTCTTCCTCCCGTCCTCGATATTCGCGAGAACACGAGAGGCGCAAAATACTTCTGTTTCTCGACCGAGTTCTTTCAAATTTTTTTTTTTTTTTTTTTTGACTGCAGATTTTTTTGTGTCATCGGGTATGATTTTAATTTGTGCTTGAATTAAATATTATTATTGTTATTATTATTTTGACTTTGTTGTGTTATTTTATTTTGTCACTTTTGTCAGTTATAGCTTTTTTTATCCGCAATATTTATTTTATATCGTTGACGCACACGCCGGTATCATATTTATTTATCCCCACAGCCGCGATATTTCATTCTTCGTTTTTTATGTACTTTAATTTTACGGCGCGAAATACTCTTTTTTTTTTTTTTTTATCGCGCGACAAGAAGCGCGTGTCGAGTAAAAAACCGGGTGATCTTGATTTCGTTTACATCAAATCCATTTCGCTCACCATGCGAAAATCCCGGCGCAGTCGAGTGATTTGCGGTGGGATTGGCGACCAGATCAAATTGCGACAGCTTCATGTCCTCCGCTATAGCGACCTGCCTCGCGCTGTTCCACTTGTAGATCACGTCGCGCGCCGTGTAGCCAACTGTAAACGGTTCAATTTGACGTTGACAGAGAAAAAAATACCGACTGACGTCCTATAAAAAATATAATCGACTCCGACCGTTTATTTAAATACATGCAATTTCATTAAAATGTCAAAAATCTACAACGTATGAGAGATGACAGAAATACAACACTTGTCATTTAAATTATCGATTGATTGCTTTTTAATGCAGATTAAACAAAAGAAAATTGTGAGTTTAGTAACATCTTCGGTGGGGGATTAAACGGAGGAATAACTAAATCGTCGCTAAAAAAAAAACAAAACAAAAACTTACAGCTGCCAAACTGCAACGGACATCTCTGCGTGTCCATCGGAAAGTCCTCGAGATTCATCGGACATCCCGCTTTGATCGTGAGTCTGTGGAACGAATTCAACAAACTTCGAAACTGTTATAAGATGTCTCGAATATGCAAATTGTGTTTGTGAAAGTTAAATAAACTCAAATCTTTCAATTTTTTTTTTCAACTCGAAAACTATTAACGCCTCGATATTTTAAATGTCTTCTAACGGACGGTGTTAAGTTTTTTAGTTTCATTTTATTATAATAATTGCGATATCTTCGAGTCGATAAAGTTGTAAATGTCAGGTACACTTTGTTACACGTTGAATGAGATAAAGAGAAATTACATCATCACGCGTGCGAAATAATGTTCGATCGGACGTGAATTTCGATTTTCTCGCGTTTTGTTTCGCGAAAGGGCATAAGACGTACGTGCAAGATACATTTGGCCTAAATCGATTCGCATCTGATCGAGTTATCGCACTGCGTGGTTTAACTCCTCCTCCGTCGTGGGAGGCAGGATGGACTGGAGGATGAGACGATCCGTAACTAATCGGATCCATCATCCTACACTCCAGAGGCTCGCTCGATCGCTCAATTTGCAGCACAGGCATGCGTTTCCGCACTCCAGCTTGCGCATCGCGAGACGACGACGTCTGAGGAACGCGTCTGACGAATCGCGTCTGTTAAATCGCGCTGCGAATTTTTCGGAAGATTGCAAAACTTTTGCTCCCGTTTACTCTCCGTGACTTTTTTTTTTTAACACACATCCCTCCTCTCCCTTTCGAATTATTTTACCGAACTTCATCTTCGCGAGGAGTAAAACCGATGCTATTACGACGACGACGTTCCTATATTTCGAGACAGTTATTTCTTTCCGTTTATTATTAAAAGAATTGAGAATAAATGACGTAAAGATATTCATTTATAATTGCAAAAAAATTCAAATTACAATATAAGAAGAACGAGAGATGAAGAATAGGGAAAAAGCGATGAACGTACACAAGAAGATAAATCGACCCGTCAATACAATACGTGAAAAAACTAAAAATAAAAAATTTTCGTTGTTTCTTCCTCACAGACAGAATATTTCTCTTTCATGTATCTTGGCAGTGCGCGCCGAAGATGAGAGAGAGAGAGAGAGAGAGAGAGAGATACATGCTACATTTTCAAAGATACTCGACTCGGGTAATTTGCCGCAAACGATTTTCCGTTATCGTTCTAGCGTCGCGACTACTTTTTATCTTCCCGGTGAGGTCAAATCCGGCGATACACTACTTCTCTCACAACCGTGTCAAAAAAAGAAAGAGAGCTTCGATTATTCTTCTATGACCGGGATGTATTCGAAAATCCCGTCTTACGCGTTCGCTTTACACAAACCGTATCTCTCTCACTGGCTAACGCGCATCAACTTAAACTCATCTTAAATACAAGATTCGAACTGTGAACGACTGTTTTGCGAGACCGAGTCGTTCTTCGAATGACAAGAAAGCGCCCGCAAAATCTTGTCGTGTGTTTTTAAAAATTGAAACATTTTCGATTGTGTGTTTGACGTAATAGAAAACCAAACGAAACCCGAGCTCGCGTGTACACGTTTACGAGCGAGCGCAAACAAAAAAGCACGTGAGCAAAAAGGAAGAAGTTCTCTTCGTATAACGCACACACAGTTGACAGTTTTGTTTTGAAATTATTAGATACAATTTACTTTTGGCCTGACTCCGCGTAGTGACATTTTATTGTAAAAGATTCAGTTAAATCTAAAGAAATATCTGTCATCACAAGTTTACCGTGACGGAAGAGTAATCTCTCTCTGTGCCGCGCCGTCTCGCGAAAGAGCGTCGTAACGAATCGACTTTTTACAAATTACGGACATTTAAGTGCACCGAAAGTTTCGGACTCGAGACGACGTTTCAAAGAGCAAAGTCCGCGCGCAAGAACTTCGCGAGCCGCGTCCTGAGAATTTACGTGGGACGCGTTGTACGAACACGGCTGTTCTCTCCAACAGAAACTCGCACGAATTCTATGCTACACAATAAAACATATTCTTCTCCCCTCTTTTCTATCGAGAAGGAGAGAAAGAGGGATGTAAGCGAAAGTAAAAGTTTTATTTCCTTCGTAATGGTGAATTTCCACCGTCTCGTGAATAATGAGACAAGCGCGACCGAAGAAACGTGCGGTATAAAAAAACGAAGTCGAGCGAGATAAGATTAAAAAGAACGAAGAAGAGGAGAGGGGAGGGGGAAGCACGAGAAAAAAGAATTAAACGGCGAAGTTTAACCGCGCGTCACCGAAAATAAATAATTCACGCTAATCTTGAGGCAGAACCACAGCGTTGCGGTTCCCAACCGATTTTTTATCGAACGGACGCTTTAAAAGCGTGAACAGAATGCCGTAAAAAAAAAAAAAAAAGATTAAAGCGGAGAGAACGAACGAAACGACGGATGAAGTTGTGTGCGGCGAGAAAAGAGAAACGGGAGATCGCGGGACAAACTCAACAGATTTTCCGCGACAAGCGTCACAGATGCGACGTCTGGCTTTCTCTGAACCGGCAATTAAAGCAAAGCCCTAATCCAGACGTCCTCCTCTGACGACAATAGACGGCGAAACACGTCGGAAAATCCCGCGCGATTGTCGAGAAGTTTCGAGAGAAATCGTTTTCTTCTGATTTTCCGCAACACGGACTTGGCGCGCGCGCTAATCGAAGTTTTGCGACGTTAATTCAGTCGCGCGAACGGTCTCCACGGTCGAGCGCCAAACTTGTCGCGTCAATATAACAGTCCATTAAACACAAACATTTTATATCGGTAAGAACCCTCAAGAAATTTTGATTTCAATTTATTACCGAGAGAAAAACGCGTTCTCTCTTTCTTTCTTTTTCGTGAATTATTTCTACGTTTATTTGTTCAACTCTTCTGGTTGACCGCGATTTTATAATTCTAAAATTAATCACCTTGACTCGTAAAGATGAAATCTGGGAGAAACAAACGTTTATGTGTTTCCGATTTCTCTATTTCACACTTCGTCGAAAATTCTCAAGCGTTGTTTGTTCATTGCGCGTTGATTTTTGCGAAGGAAAAAAAAAACGAAATTTCCGCCGACAAAAAAAACTCTATATCTTTCTGTCTCGACGGATACCGGATATAAAGTTTCGATCGTTTCCCAGCAATTTCCCTTCGCCGCAAATTTTCCACAGGTCCGTCGCGCGCGCGTTCGCGAAAATTTCACCGACTTTAAATCTCACTCACGTGTCGCGCAACGAAGCGTAAGGTATGATTTTAGAATCTCACGGAGTACGTATGCTAATCGAGAGCGCCGTTTATTTTCATGCAAACGAGATCATCCTCCTTCCCTTGTCGGGGGGCTAAAACGCGCGCGCTAACGTTCTCCGGCGCGCAACCACAAGTACACGTTACATTCCTCTTTTTGATTGATTTAGACCGCGCCCGCGCTTTTCATCCCGCGCGTTACGCGGGAATATTTATCGGCTAATCCCGCGTCCCGCGATCGAGTTGACAGCGATGACGTGAAAAAAACAAGAGTTGATAGATTATCGAGAAATTCGCGACGGACGCCCGGCTATTCGATATTCACGTTATGTCCAATGTGATCTGTTGTTCGGAGAGGAAAAAAATCAGTAACGCGCAATACGCAATTTACGAGGTTACACGTGTGTTACAAACTGTGTGTCTATGGTTTTCCAAACACTAATTGAAACATTGCTTTCGACATTTTTTAACGCGAATTATACGAGGTCACGTGTGTGTTGGCGGAGTTTTCTTTTTTTAAACACCAATTATTATCACTTACGAGCCAGCCAATGTTTGTTTTTTTTTTTCTTAAATTTTGCTTCGGAAAGAGATAAAAGAGTTAAACCACAACTTTAACCGAGGATGCGGGTATTTGCATCCGCGATGCACTCACGCGAGGATCCAGAGTTTAGTTACTTTCTTGTGAACGGATCGCTCATCCGGATCCCGATCGGGTGTATGTGTAAGATACATCTGGAAAGTCCTTATAAAGGTTAAGAGAGAGAAAGAAATAAACCTCTGCATGGTTTTAGTGTACAGTTTATGCTTGACATATTCTAAGGGAATTGGAGCTTTCTCTCTCTCTCTCTCTCTTCTTTCTGAAAATGCAACGAGTTGCTGCAACGAATCGTTCTTCCATTCATGCGTGCACGTAGTTCATCCTTGATACGCCTTTCGATGCGGATCCCACCCTCCCTTCTCGAGATCCGATCTCTCTCGGTTTCTCTACCACCCTTTCTCCCCCGTTCGTGTTTGCCTCGCCGGTTATTAGTGCGCCTCGAGAATTTGCTTGCTCTCCATGTTGCCGCGATCAGGATAGAGCCGAGGGTTTGACTAGCAAAATCTCGCTATCAGCAGACATATACCGATGAGAACCTATAACTCTCCAAGCGAAAGCCGCGTGCATTTTCGGAAACGTGAAATTTTATTTTGCTTCAACATCTCGAGATTTTTTAAATATACAACAGATCGAGATTTCTCTATTTGCTCTTTTTTGTATTTTTCTGCGACAAACAAAATTAATTAAAAATTACTGCCGAAGCAAATTGTTTTTCTTTAAAGAAATGTAGTGAAGCGCTAGAAAAAAAAAGTCACGTTTTTTCGTAATCGTAATTTAAATCGTACGTAAAAACAAGAATGTTTACAATTCTTGATCAGTCCGATATCGCGCGAACGTTCTCCGCTTTATAATCTCGCGAGGGGATTTTCGTAAAACCGGTCGCGGCAACGACATTAATTTAAATGCAGATTGCACAATCACTCTTGATTTTCCGCGACGTTGACGGTGAGAATTCTTGATTTTTCACCGCTCTGCGAGATTTCGTTAACTTCGGCTTTTAAGCGTCTCTCTCTCTCGACATGCGTAGGACGCAGGATTACCGTCAGAATCACTTTTTTTTTTTTGCGCCAGTGTCTCAGTGCGCACCGAGAAATACGTCGAAATAAAAGACAAAACATATGTCGACTGTTTTAATCGAGTTTAAACGAAAACCATGTTTAACGTCTGGTTTTGTTTAAAAATATAATATTCAGAAGAAAAATATATTGCGCGAAGAAGAAGACACGATTAACCGGAATCATTGTCGCAATTGCATCTGTCCGCGGACTCGGCAGACACGTTGATATCGGCGAATTCCGGATCTCGAGTTGCGTCGTTTGATTTCAGACGAGTCACGACGACCGAATAAAATGCGACTGCGCGGCTAATAAAATGTCGGGTAAATAACACCGCGAACGTGATCGCGACGTTTTCCAGTTTAAATGGAGCCAGTCGGTCAGAGAAAGGTACACGAGACCCTCGTTTTTCAAAGAACGCTCGAGAAGATGAAGCGGCGATTGCACAAAAGCGCTCTCTCTCTCCTCCGCTTCCTTCGAGTCGCTCGAAGAGAAGCTTTCGCGTAATTATCTTCAAGCGCGCCGTTATCCACCTTACACTTGATGCTTAACAAGTAACATTTGATTTCCGCCAAGAGTGGAAAAAGAAATTTTGCGAAAATTTCGTTTGAGAAATGCAGCGCGCTCGAAGAAAACGAAATTAAAACATAATTAAAATTTCCGAGATTTTACATCAGAAAGGTGTAGGTGTGTGTCGCACAATTATAAGATTAAATTTATATTAAATTGTATGAAAGAAATAATAAAGCCGGTAAGAGCCAAACCCTGAACAAAATAATATTGTTTTAACGTGTAAGTTGACACACATATTGCAACAATTATTATTCTATCATATATAATTGAATATACTCGCTATTTCTCTCATATAATTAAATTGTACAAGAGAACCTTAGCGCAATCAGTACAATTGAAATATATTTGTTGAAATAAAATAATTTTTAATTAAAACATTAAGTTTAAGTGCATACAGTTTTCTAATATATATTTATTATCGACAGTTTCTATTTATGACGCTTACTTGAATTTAATTGTTTCGGAAAATTGTATATAACGTAAATAAATTAATACGTGTAAAAGTAAAGAAATATCCAGAGAGAGTGATAAAATTGTAGAGTCTCTTATTGAAAATCGAGATGTTTGATTTCAAGAGTTATATAATTGAATAAATTGATTGACACATTCGATATAAATATTAATTTCCCGGCAAATTAAACCACGTATTCCTTTCACGCTCGTGTAAATTTCAAAACGCGATAAGCGTTATCTCCGCGTTAGCACATCGCTAGCTCATTCATGATTGATGAATATGACGAACATTTAAAAATGTAAAAAACTCGGTGTACTGTGTTTTCTCTGTCGTTATTGCGCACACTTTTGCGCAAATTCGAATTATCTCTTATCAAATCCGTTCAATCGTTATACACGATAATCGCAGTTGTTACATTTTTAAATAAAAAAGCGAAAAGAGTTAAAGCCAAATCAATAATCCAATTGCGATATCAAATATGCGAACGAACTTTAATCACGTGACTTTAAAAACGTGACAGGGAGGAGAGAAAAAACAACACGTGACTAAAGTCACGTGTGTCTTTAAAAACCGGATTGAAACGTCACAGTACGCGCGCCAACACACACTGTGTTTCAACAACTTGTTGAAGACAAGTTTTCACGAGTACCAATGAAGCCTAAATTAATGATGCCAACTACCTTCTCTCGGCAAACTCGACGAGGATTGAAACTCGACGATACCGTGGTAGAATGATGTGTAATGTGTCTAAGTTTGTTATTTATGCGAAAGTCGTGCCAGACAAGACTTTCGCGTTGTTGTTGTCGGTCAAGCCAGGAGAGATACAGATACATGGGAGAGGTTTCAAAATCGACCGTTGTTCTCTCTTTGTTAATCCGTTCCCTTTCTCTTGACCTAGTCCTAGTCTTCCGAATCGTTCCTATTATGTGTGCGCACGGCAGAATTAGTTGTCGAAATTTCGAGATACGGAGGACCTTGCACGTGTCACGTCGAAAAAAAAAAGATATATGCCAGAGACGTACTTCGATCTTTCGCGCGTCTTGTCAGTTTTAGATGGCGAGATTACACGCGTCGCGTTCACAGAATCGCGAAGACACAATAAGGACTCGTGCGAGAGATCAGTTGCTCTTTTTTTTTGTCGATCTCTGAGCTTTTAGACCGAATTCGCGATTCTTACGGAATCGTTTCCGCGGAGGAAACTTTAAGTAACATTTTTTGAGAGCGAAAACAAAGTTCAATCCCAATCAGTCTGTATACTTCTACGATATGTGTCTAAAAAATTCTTATATTGTAAAATGTCTTGAGGGACAAGAAAAAAAATGCGATAAAAGAGAAAGCAATGCTTTTCATAAACTCTGATAACAGATAATATTCAGTCGTTGTCCCGGTCGTAAATCTCACGAAGCGATCTCACGTATAGTGATCGATTTTGCGAGATCGTTGTGTTCTCATGACTTTCTGAAAGAAACGTCTTTTTTATGCATAAATAAGAGCGATAAAACGCGAAAGAACATCTCTTTTGTAATCGAGCACTTTGATTCAAAAATGAATATATATTTACGACATTACAAGTACTGAATGTTTTTATATGCTAAAAGCACGTCGTATCTCAATAAAACAGTGAAACCCCTTCTCTCTGCAAAATTCACAAATGTTCGTGAGAGAAAAGAAATATATTACGTAATTATAATATAAATCTCTCTCTGACCTTGAACTGTAAAGCACTCGTCCGTCCTGGTAAAGCCTGACGAATTTATTTGGACTGGTGATGGTATGCAAGTAACTGTGCTTGCCGTTGTAGAAATACGTGTCGGGTTTCCAGATCCTCGCTAACATAGAAATGCTCAGGGCGAGCGTTTCCTTGCCGCTTTGAAATGCCAAACGCCTGTCGACCCACGATTGTCGGAAGTAACAGTCCATCGAGTACGTCTGCGGAAAATTCATTTAAATCCATTCAACATCGACTGTATATATTTATTATAGTACGATTAATAGTAATAATAAATAATGTCATATATTAATTTTAATAATAAATAATATGATATATATATATAAATTTTTTTTTTTTTCAGTTCCACGAGATATACAAAAATGTTTTGAAAAATCCCGACCTCTCTGTGTGATCGGAGTTCCCGTATTGTTTGTTTTTCTGAAAAAACTGAGAACGATTCTGTGATCGTTCACCGCGCACACTGCCGCATGAAACACAAAAACAAAGAAATACGACTGACCATATCCACTTCGGAAATGGGGCCCATGCTGCGTACCATGATATCGACCTCGACGGTGGCCGGAGGCCCGCCGAAGTCCGGCCTAATGCTGTTGTCGTAGCCGCGCAGCAGATTATCCAGCAGATCGCTGATGTTGCTGTGGTTGTTCCTCTGTGTTCGTTGACCGACGGTGGTTCTCGCGTCCGCGGCTGCTCTGAAACAAGCGTCGCAATTTCGTTGGTGAATCCAGTCGAGCTGAACGCGATCGCTCGTGTCCAGCACAGGCAATGAGTCTGTCTCTCGTGTAACCGGGAGAATTCTGTCGCGGAAACGAAGCGCTCGAATATTATTTCAACGGAGTTAAGTTTTTTCAAATTTAAATGCACGTTCTGACAAATTATCTTTTTTTTTTTTTACAAATCGTGAAGTTGCTGAATTTTTACGCGTCGCGAGGGAAAAAGAAGTTACACGTCGATGTTATTTCGAGCGCACGACAGATTCGCCGAAAAGTCGCCGAATTGAAAAGTGTGAACCACGCAGCGATCAACTTGTTCGATTGATTCGCGCTAACAATGCGCGCGAGAGCGAGCTCGAATGGCATTCGATTGTAAGAGGATGTACAATTAGTATCCGAGTATCGGAGTTCCAAATGCCTGTATAAGCGTGATGTCCGTGTGTATTGATTCATCTGCGCCTCGCGCACGTGTGCGTTGGTGCGACAATTGCGCGGGATGTGTATAAACTCTTGTTTTCAATTTTTCTCAAAAATTTCAGATTTTCATAGAGATATGCACGTTATATGCACGTTTTGACACATCATGAAGAGAAATATAGAAATATTTTCGTAAATATATGTAATATATATAATCGTACTTGTGCTCACGTCACTTTTCCACATATTGTTGCACATCGGGCAACGATATTTGCGGAGGAAACGGTGCATTAATATTTGCAAGTTAATCGATTGTAATCAAATGGACCAAATCATTTTCATTATTAATTAATTAAGCAACGTTTATGGAGAAAGAATATTCCGGGAAACAGTTTCTATTCATGTATTCGATAGAACCGAATTAAACGAGAGTCTTGATGAAATACCTTCAATTATACGAGCCATCCAACAAGCGACGAGCGAGCACGCGCGCGTTCTCTCGTCGAGAAAATTTTTATTACGCGGTCAAAAGATCGCATCGCCGCCCCGTTCGTTTACACAAACGAATGCGTAATCACTCGCGTGATTTATAAATTGCTGTCTCGTCGAATTTAAATGAAAAAAAAAGAAAAGAAAAAATGTCGTGTTTCGCCACATAAATTCCGTTTAATTGCCGTCATCAAAATGCACAGAGAATTAAAACGTCACACAAAGATCATTTTCTCGCAGATTGGAACTTACAAAAAGGATACGTAAGAAGTGATGAGGTTGGCGAGGAGCAGAACTACAGGCTTCATGATGTGTGTTTCCTCGTTTTTTCCTCGTGCGAAGACTCGCTTCTCACTTCGACTTAACAATAGAATTTTTTGCTATTTCAAGTGCTGCAACAAAAGTCAGTGTAATATTGTCGAAGATAAATGTGTTAAAGAACTTGTAAAAAAAAGAACGTGTAAAAAAAAAAAAAACAAATATTGAAAATATGTTAGAAATATTCGAAAATAATTTATTTCACGCATCTCTTATTATCACGCGATGAAGCAACATTTTCAAATATATTTCGCGCGTCTCTTAATTGCGCGTGGGAAAGAAAGGATGCAAATCAACAAAAATACATTCACGTATAAAATAAATCAGATAATACATACACGTAATAAATAAATCAGATTTCTTTATTTTGTCCGTCGTTTTGTTTCAATTATTTCCCTCGTATATGTAACTCCAACACAATGACGAGTTCTTTTTTACTCCGCGTTAATTTCTCCTCGACAATGCGAGCAAGAATAGATCCGCTGCTGATTGCGTTTTTTTTTTTGCAATAGCGAAGGATAACATCGTGTGAAATTGTCACGTTTTTCGCGAGTCAATAGAAGTGTGTGTGTGTGTGTGTG